>NC_048300.1:74469775-74688635 GCF_013100865.1 Trachemys scripta elegans
AAAGGGCTGCCCGAGCGCTACCAGCTTCACGGTTTGCCGGGCAGCCCCCAGACCCTGCGCCCCCGGCCGGCGGTTCCCCAGAGCAGCTGGAGCCCGGGAGGGGAAGCGCCCAGCCGGGGGCGCAGGGTCTGGGGGCTGCCCGGCAAACCGTGAAGCTGGTAGCGCTCGGGCAGCCCTTTCCACGTGGCTGGGAGTGGGAGGGAGCGGAGTTAGGGCGGGGAAGGGGCGGAGTTGGGGCAGGGCCGGGGGTGAGGAAATGGGCGGGGTCAGGGCCCATGGAGGGTCCTCTTTTTTTATTTATTAGATATGGTAACCCTAGCTTTGGCATTCTTTTTATTTGCCTTCTGCTTTGCTGGGGTCATATTTTGAAGCTTTCTCCATAGCCAAGAGAGCTAGAAACTTACTTTTTCTTTAAGAATGAAGGCTGAAATCGTCACATATCCACTTGACTCCATGAGCTGGGGCTTTAAGGAAAACAATAATTATCATGTATCAGAGGGGTAGCCGTGTTAGTCTGGATCTGTAAAAAGCAACAAAGAGTCCTGTGGCACCTTATAGACTAACAGATGTATTGGAGCATAAGCTTTCATGGGTGAATACCCACTTTGTTAATAATTATCATGAGACTCATGACAAAATCATGCGAGTTGGCAAGACTCTGAGGGAGCGGAGCCTGTTCACCAGAGATTTTGGGGGCCTGCATTTTTGGATATCAAACTGCAGAAACCTCAAAGGGGAAGGCTTTTCAGAAGGTGAGTGCTCAGCACTTACTGAAAACCTGGTGCCTTTAAGACAGATGTGTCAGGTTGGACACAAAAACAGAAGCACCCAAAATCATTGAAAAAACAACGAGGAGTCCTTGTGGCACTGGTCACTTTTGAAAATCCCAGGAGTCACTTTAAAAAACTGCCACAACCCTGAAAGGAAAGTTGGAAATGATTCCTTGCCTCTGATGGACCCCGGGGGTTTTGGAAAAGAAGCTCTCTCTTTCTGCTTGATCTGCCTGCAAGACACACAAGCAAATTCACTGACAATTACTCCAGATTTAAACAGCTGTGGAGTGTCTTTAGTGCCCAAAGGTATACCAGGGAAACAGCAGTAGCACACTGCTTCACATACTGAGGTTGGGTGTGACTGAAGAATGTGCTGTTCCAGGATGTTCCTTCAGAGGCTTTTGACAGCAAAACTACTGTGGGGTTTAGAATTAAATCTCCTCACCTCCACCCCTTTCAATATAAATAAAGAAGACCCTAATTAATACTTTTTATAAAGAGTAATACATAAAAAACTACTGCCTGCCACCATCAGGGATTATTTGCTGCACAAATGAGTGAAACTGCCTTAGAGCCTGTTGCTATCCCCAGGCTTCTGTCTGCTTCCAACCATGAGACCTCTAGCAGTATTTAAGGTCAACAGAAAGAAATTGCACTTGGCTGTTCAACCCATCTCTCTTTTGGGAAGAGATTGGCTAGATTCCCCTGACCAAAAATAACTGATTCATCTTTTTATTCAAAAATAACCCCACTTATCTAAAAAACACCACAAAACAGATAACTCCTCCACACTTTTTGACACACACAAAATCCCGTAGTAAAATTACATTATTTAATTTAACCAGTGGCAGAACCACAACAAAATTGCCACCGTGTTACTAAACTACATTTCCCAAAAGGCCAGAGGTCTAAGTTCAAATTCACACCATTCTATCAAATATAAAAAGACCCAGCTGGGTAGTTTCTGACTCCATTATAAAAGCTTTCAGGCTGCAAGGAAGACCTCTAAGGAAAGTAACAGCTCCTATCAGCTATGTTGTTACAAAAGCAAGGGCACAGTTTTCAGACAAGATGATAAGGTACCTTTAACAATAACTAAAACATTGCATTGTACCCCAACATACTGGTTTTCATAATGTGTGCTAGTTTTATAATTGGTCTCTTAACTACACTCTTCTGCCCCCTCACTCTCCACAAGAAATACATCATTCACTACTTGTACCATCAGTAGAGCTATCAAAAATAGTCTTTCAATCATCCGCTTTTACTAATGTATTCTGTGCGCCAAAGTAAGACTTGTGCCTTTCAGGATTGTTCTAGGACACATGAATGAAAAAAACAAAATGAGGCTGCTGGCCAGTAAAAAGAACAGCCAGAAACCATTAAAACTAATTTCTTCTCATATTCTGCACTCTACCACATGTAAAGCAAAGAAAAATTCTTAGTAGAGTGAAACATATGGCGTGGAGGATGGGGTGGGAGGGTGAACTCCACTTCTAACTTTGTTAGCAGAACTTATTGTAAAAAGGTTAATTTTGAATAATTTGTGTGTCATGTTTTTAGATAAAAAGGGAAATGCATATTTCTAGTATCTTTTAATTTTGTTTGCACATTCACAGTGTTTAAAAGAATCTCTCAAAGCTCTAATTCCTAACAAGGGGTTATATTCATTTGGAATGTGTGTAATAGGGAATGTTTTGTTCACTTTTCAGCATCACAACTTTCAAAAAGTACAGTTGGGATTTTGGATTAATCCATTCTTATTGCATGTTTTTTTTCTTGAATTGTCTCTCTCTAAATCAGGATCTCCTAGGAGTTATCTCTTTAGGCTACAAGATGACATTCTGAGTTATAGCAACTCTCATTTTACTAGATCAAATCTCTGATGACTGACTGTTTCCATCAGTAGCAATATTCAGATCAGGTTTATATATAGACTATAAATTAAATGCAACACTTTTGAGCAAGAGTGCTACACCCAATTCTTAGACCAGCCCTGATGTCAGGTTAGTGAGTTTCTTTATTTGAATAAGGACTTTTGCTGACAACTCTAAAGCATCACCAGGCAAAAAATGTAAATATGAGTATGCTATCATTACTGTTAATAAGTAAAACTTCTATTACATGTAAGCAGACCCTTGACACAGTGATTGCCATAGCTCCCTACAAAGAGAGACTAAAATTGAGTGGTTTTATAGAGGAGGAATTATTCTTTTTTTAACCATTCTTAAATCAATCTGATTTACTCTAGTCCTGTTGGACAGCTATGGAAAGTTTCACATCTTGTGGTCTGTGAGACATGTTACTTCGATACCCACATTCAGATCGAAATGTTCAGTCAGTTAGTTTTATCTGATTATAATATTTTGTGAAATGACCTATATCAGGCAAAAAGTTATGCAGGTCTGTTACTGGCATTCCATGACCTCTCGTTGCACTTTGCACAGGCATCTTTTTCTAAGGCAATATGATACAATATACTCCTTTGTAACTGCACATTAGGAAATGCTACTGCTGCTTCTGGGTAAAAGATTTCTTTATTTCTAGAAAGTGTAAGAGATCTGCCAGGGATGTGACTTCAAATTAACAGACTTCTGAGTTCCTTTGTTTAAACAAGTGCATGTTGTGCTGGTTAATTTTTCATGTGATTAATGTTCAGAATCCTCTTTTTAATCTTCTCATGAAAACCTGTTTACTTTGCAATTCAAAGTATCATGAATCTCTGTTCAGCAGAAACGTAAACGTTTTGATAAAACTGTTCTTAACAAGTTTGATTCATTTCATCAGCCTGACTACCTGCAGAATTTTAAATTCTTTAATCAGGAAGGATTTACTGTAAGTTGATGTCTTGTGTAATTTTATAAAGAACTATGGGGAAGACAGGACCCTGCCATCTAACCTGAATAAAGGGTACTCACCTCCAGTGTATAGTTATCTGGTGTATTACTGAGGTCTAT
Organism: Trachemys scripta elegans; assembly: GCF_013100865.1. Taxonomy (NCBI): domain Eukaryota; kingdom Metazoa; phylum Chordata; order Testudines; family Emydidae; genus Trachemys; species Trachemys scripta. The sequence continues at coordinate 74,473,506 of NC_048300.1, forward strand.
GCCACAATGCACACATTTTGGCTCCCTGTGGGTCTTACAATACTGAGCAGACCCAATCCAGGCCTGGGAAAGAATTTAAGCACCAGAAATGGAGGAAAGATTTAGCTTAAGACTTTATGATGAACCTGACTGTTTCCTCTTACATGTACTGCCATCTCCCAGATGATTAACCTGATCTTCCAGAAAGAGCATTCTAGGCCTTTCCTTCCGACAAGCCCCTCAGTATCATGGCATTCTTGGGTGGACAGGGAAGGAAGTAGGCTCTCCCCAGAGTATCATACCCCCCCTTGACCAGCCTGGGGGGCTTTACATTGTGCCATAATGAGCTCCTTCCTCCACTAAGTTTTCAAATGCTACTTAAACAATATTTCCAATTTCTACCAGCACAGGTTAAAAAAGGATTAAGCCCAAAACCTCAGCTTGGATCCATGGCATGACTGATTCTTCTCCCTCCTGTCTAATCTATCAAACTCCTAGCTTGTAAATAAACACACGCATAATCCAGAGAAGCCTGTTTTTTTATTTCCAACCCAATTTTGCAGACCCAAGAGTTTAAGATAAGCATTGGATGTGAAGCTGGATGGCTGGGTGTTTAACTCAATGCAACCGCTAAACCTTCTGAGATTTACGCAGTGCTCTTTTTTGTTAATGGGCAATGCAAATCCGTGCCAACTTCCCTGTTATGTTCTTCTGTACTGTCTTTCAATATTCCTAAGTAATATAACCAAAAATAGGCTTAAAGCTAACTTGCTCTGTCTTAAATATAGACTGTGCTCAGAACGCCAGAGCAACTGGAGTGTTTATGAATCTTTTGCACCAGCAGGTTCTGTCTTTGCTCATTGATCATTGTTCTTCCCTTCTCATGGTGTATGAAAATTCAGTGTGTGCCCTCCCTCCTCACACTAGTGTTCTGAAACCTTCTTAATTTCAATTGACGTGGGTTTTGCAAACCAAACTGAATGGGTTGATTAACCTGGGCTTGCAGCCCTTTAGGTTCCCTTGAATTTTTAATTCCACACAATCCTGAAGCTAACTCTTGAGAAAATCACCTGCTTCATACCAGATGAGCACATTTCCTTTTTTTTTTTTTTTTGCATGTTCAGACAGGCCCTACCCCATTGTCTATGAGGCCACAATCTCCTTTCACATAAGCAGTCCTGTGTGGAGAGGGAGGATGTCTGTGGCTCAGAACTTCCCCTATTGAGAATAGTCAACTAACCCATTTCTCACATTTTGAGCCTTCAGGAATGCTGTCAAGTTGGTCCATAGGGCCCTCCAGTCCAGGAAGGAAGAGGTGCAAGTGGCCTTCCTGCCCCCTCATTCAGCAGGACACTGTCTGCTGCTTCCTTATGGGATCTCTCATTCAGAGCTGGATTAGAATGAACTGTATGGAGCTATGGCAGGCTGGCAGAAGAAGCGTGTGTGTGTGTGTGACACAGAGAGAGATCACTTGTGCATGACATTTCTGCTTCATGGGAGAGGTTGGAAAGAAAGCTATGCCAGTGCACAGGGCAGCTAACTGGTCGCCATGCATGGCACCTGAACTGGCCAAACTATGGGTCATGAGCACGTGACTTGTAGATTATGGGTTATACCGAAGAGGGTGTGAGCAGCTCCATTGTTCAGATTCCTTCTCCATGTACTTTTTTTTCACAGACTACAGTGAATCATGGGGAGTCAGTTTTCCCTCAGGAATAAACATGTTCCTTTTTTCCAACTTCAGCAGTGTTTTGGGGCTTACTTTAATTGGTGGGGAGGCTCTACCTTAGATCCTTGCACAATAGCTAACAATCAGGACTTTAGTCTGTGCAACCAAAAAAAACCACAATAATTACTTCAACATCATACCCTGTCCAAGTACTTGTTTTAATAGATGCCCCACTTATGCAGAAATGTATAGCTATAATGTAGGGTGGTTTAGGACATACCCGTTTCAGTCTCTGCTGTTTTTAATAAAGACCACATCTTTATGTGGCTGAATTGTTTTGTCCAAAATTTTTTTTTAAAAGACTTCAAATGTTTTTGGATTGGCTATTGCACAAGTGCTATGATATAAGGTGGGAAAATTTGCCCTTCACTTATTAATAGACTGAATATCAGAATCGAGTTTACAGCCTAAACAGTTTCATGTCATGTGACTTCAGCTGGGCTTTTCTCTCCCAACCAAGACAAGGCTCAAGAGTATGGTAAATGTGCAAAAATAAATAAAATTTAAAAATAAAGAAATCAAATAGAAAGGGGAGCTCATTTCTTTCTTCTTGTTTTTCCCTATTCATCTTTCATTTAAATGGCCTGTTTTTTGGAATGGTTCACCATGCCTGCCTGAGTTGCCCTCCCATAGAAAGATAGGGGAACCGTCCTTAACGCCATAAGTGATACCACTAGATTGTCCACACTGACAAAATCTAATAACTTTCCTTTGCCCACTGAGTATGAGATAAGGTGAATGCTACAGCCACTGCTGGATGTGTTTCAGACTGTGGAGGAGGTGAGCCCACATCTTATCATGTTGCTGAAGGAAACAGCAAAGTGTTTGATCAGTGTTCAGGATACAGGCTAGTTCAAGTTGCTTTGAAAAAGCAATCCTCTTATCACAAATTACTGAGTCCAAAGAGTAATCAGTTACATGCTGCTGGTTACTGCCTCAGAAAAGTAACAGATGACTGATTGCTTTTAAATTGCTTTTGCATTGCACGTTGAGACTGTCTCTCTACCGGAGGCTGTTGCATCACTAATCATGCTTTCAACAGGAACAGCAGGGCTGCTAAGAACAAAATGAAAGTAAGCCATGTTATTTTTCAGCCTGAGTAGTAATCAGGTTCTTGGTATCTGGATGGGAGACCTTCAAGGAAAACCCTAGGTGTTGCAGGAAGTGGTGTTGGTGACTCAGTAAATGTCACATTTCCCTCTGAGTCAGTACTGAAGCCGAGTCCCAGAAGATTTCAGGTGGAGGTGGTGCTGCCTTACATATGAAACGTAAAACCCCAGAGCTACTTGAGATTCTTCTACATTTCAACAAAATTTTCTTGACATTTGCTTTTATTTTTCTTTAACCCAGGTCTATGTAAAATCAAAGGCCTGACCACTCGCAATTGTCTAAAATTCCCTGGATCTTTTAGAAAATGTAAGTGTGTTAGCATTTGGGTGCTGGCTACATTTCTTTGTTAGTATTAAATATATATCTATTTTATGAAGTCATTACAGGCTGGCTGACCAGCCCTTCCCTGGCTGTTTCACACCAGTAAGGTTCTTTTCTATACTTGCTCTCCTAGCATTGCTGTGCACTGTTAAATGACTGCCATGCATAAACAGGCAGAGTGAGTCACCCAATGGAACAGAAACAAGCAGCTTTTTGGAGGCTTGTTCCCCAGGGTTCTTGGAATATGCTATTTATGACAAATAAAACATACCTGTCTTCAAAGGCAGATTAAGATTTATTGGGGCCCTGGGCACAAAGAACATTTCCCCCCACCCCCTCCCCCTCTGGGAGCCCAGGGGCACCAGGGAGGTGAGGAGGGTCATGGTCCCACCCTTTTAAAAGTGGGAGGGCCATACCTGCCCACTTTTTAACATGAGCATAGTAGCCTTGGGCAGGGACGGAGTGGCGGCGGCAAGGGTGTAGTTTTTGGGGGGAGCAGGGGCTCCATTGCCCCCCCCCCCCAAACTGCAAGCCTTGGGCCAGAGGCGACAGGAGGAGTGAGGCCGCACGTGGCTGCTCTCAGGCACAAAACCCAGGCGGCAGTGGGGGCAGCCAGTCACTGAGGGACCAGGCAGGGGCAGCCTGGCAGCAGAAGCCAGGCGCAGGCACTGAACGAGCCTGGGTGGAGTGTGGCGGCCGCTGAGGCCAGGCCAGTAGTAGCGGGAACTGGGCTGGAGGAGCCCTCCCTGCCCAGCTCCTCGCTGCCTGTGACCTTCCCAGGGCTCCCCACCGCCTCCCAGGCTGGGACAGGGCCTCCTCTCCCTGCAGAGCATGTCTGCAGACTTGTGCGTTAATCTGCCACTGCCTGTCTTCTGCTGCCAGAGATCAAACCAGAAGCCCTGGCCATCATCTCAGCTCTATAGTGACTGGGTCTGGGATCCTTCTTACATTAAGGCCACTTATTGGTCAGTCTCCCAAGCAGCCACTCATCTAGAGTTTTCTGCTTTCCTCTGTGAGTCTGATTGGCCTGCTCTCTGGCCATGCCTTGTTCTCATCTCCTGTGCAGAAGATGGGGAAGCTAAACTGGAGTTACACCTCTATTTACCGGTGCCCAGTTAGTCTCATCCCACGTGTGGCTGTTTTTCCCTGGCATGTGAAGTTATCCTGAAGTACACTATGTGCTCTCTGTTCTCCTCTTGTGTATAAATCGATGGCAGGGAATGGATTAGTCATAGGATGCTGTGGTAAGAGCTATGGTTTAGGCACACCTTCTCCCTCAGTCCATAAGGCTGGCAGGGATGCAGTGTAGGCGGGGATGGGGATGGGAAAACCTGCAGAGGCCGGAGATCTGTGGGAAATGTGCCCCATCCCTCACATCCCCAGCCAGCAGCAGTTAGGGACTGCCTCTCTGCACTTGTCTGTTGCCTCCACCCCAACAATAGCAACAAGACTGCCTTCCAGACATGCCCCTGGCTGCCCTGTCCATGGCTGTTCTGCATCCCACTGGATGGGAAGGGGGTATTGGTTAGCATTGCTTCAAGTACCATTAGCTCGGTCTCTCTTTCTGCAAGTCATACTGTTTCCAGAGGAGAACATGCTGCTTAGAGGAGCTGTTTCTTGGCATCTCCCATTGGCCAAGACCTTTTCTGTAGCAGTTACTGAGGGAGAGAGGAAGGAAATGTGGTCCATGTCCTTCTCTCCCCTCCACACAGTCTGTACCCTGTGTGACTGTGTCCCATATACATTATTTACCTGGTACTTCCTGTATCAGGGAGTCTCTACCCAACCAGGATGGAGGTCTGCCGTAAAGGTGGACCAGCAAGCGAGCTCTGTCTGTAATAGAGTCTGTAATGGGCCCAGCACAAGCGGGGAACTGGGGTAGGAGGAGGATCTGGCTGATAAGGCCGGAACTTGGGAACAAAACTACAATCTCCTGGCTATGCCACAGACTTGTGTGTGTCTGCCTCAGTTCCCTGCTGTAAAATGGGGATAGTAATAGAGGGAGATAGCAGGATACATTTTTAAACATCTATGATTCTTGCAGGCACTCAGGTGATGGGAGCCATGGAAATATGTAGATAGACCAATCTGAGAAACAATGCCCTTATAAACACCCTCTCCTCCCCGGCAGTGTCTACTAGGGCACTTGGGGTATGAGCCTCCAGTTGAGAGGGCTTGCTGGAGTGCAGAGGAAAGAGTTTCCTGGAAGCTGTTTCAGGGAACAGACTGGGTGTTTATCTCTGGTTCATTTATATGGGGCTGCTGTAACCCTCAAGAAGGGAAAACTAATATTGGTTTGCTAACCATTTGCACTGATGGACTATGCTATGGTCTCTCCTTTTTGAATGCCATGACCCTGGAGATGAGGCAGTTCCTTAGAGGTTTTCTTACTATACTTACACTTTTATGGAGAGGAACTGAGAAATCTTCTGAAGAATAAAAAATCACCTGAGAAGACGCTTAAAATAAGAGTGGGGTTTTTATCCATAGGCTTCTAATGACTTTAAGATTGGACTAAAAGAATAACAGGAGTACTTGTGGCACCTTAGAGACTAACAAACAGACTCCAAAGAGAGACTGATTATCACTTCAAAAATTTTTTTTCTCTTAATTAATTGGCCTCTCAGAGTTGGTAAGTGGGTGTTTATGCTCTCTGTATGTGTGTATATATATCTCCTCAATATATGTTCCATTCTATATGCATCCGAAGAAGTGGGCTGTAGTCCACGAAAGCTTATGCTCTAATAAATTTGTTAGTCTCTAAGGTGCCACAAGTACTCCTGTTCTTCTTTTTGCGGATACAGACTAACACGGCTGTTACTCTGAAACCTAAGATTGGACTAACTACCTATACAAAGCTTTATACGCATGTGACGTCTTGGGGTTCTGTCACTACCTGCCCTGTAACTTGGGGGTCTTAATGCTGTGCTGCTATGGCTTCAGAGCTCTGACACCAGTAGGAAGCCTGAAAGCATAAAGGTCTCACCTTGGATTCTACCAGCCTACCCCCTCCTTGCAGGGGGACCCTAACAGTCCCTTTCAGTACTGAGTCTCCTCAAAGTGCTCAACTACCAGACACTTGGACTTTCCCCTCTGGTCCGTCACCCCCAAAGGCATGAAACCTGCCCCCAGTTATTTGTACACTTGGGTACACACACTCTGCACAGTTTGCACAACAGAGACTTGCTTGGGGCTAAGATAAACAAAAAGTTTAATAGAAAAATCATAGATTCGAAAGTGAAAGTGTAAGGAGAAGCAAAAACCTACTACTCACACAGCAAAGAACCATATAGATGCAACCTCAGGCTTTACACTTCTGTGAGCTAAATTACCTTTTCTAAAACAAGTTATTGCCTTTGCTCCGTTTCCCAGCATGCCTTCTGTCCAAGAGGGAATCTAGTGTTTCATGGACAGCACTCTGCCTTGATGCTGGTCCTCAATTTCTAGATAGCCTTTACTTCAAATCCCTTTCCTTTTAACAGGGTTTGCAGGTTCCCCTCTCTCTCTGACTTTAGTGATTCATGGTGGGGAAAACTCCCTCCTTTCTTAGGCTACAGCTACACTGAAAATGCTGCAGCGGCTCAGCTGCACTGGTGCAGAAGCTGGGCTGCTGTAGTGTTTCAGTGTAGACACTCACTACAGTAAGGGGAGGGATTCTCCTGTTGCTGTAGGTCAGGGATTGGCAACCTTTGGCATGCGGCTTGCCAGGGTAAGCATCCTTCCGAGCCAGGCCGGTTTGTTTACCTGCCGCATCCGCAGGTTGGGGCCCATCACGGCCTCCACTGGCTGTGGTTCACCGCTCCAGGCCAATGGGGGCTGCGGGAAGTGGTGTGGGCCGAGGGATGTGCTGGCTGCCGCTTCCTGCAGCCCCCATTGGCCTGGAGCAGCGAACCACAGCCAGTGGGAGCCGCGATTGGCCGAACCTGCAGATGCGGCAGGTAAACAAACCAGCCTGGCCCAGAAGGGTGCTTACCCTGGCGAGCTGCGTGCCAAAGGTTGCCGATCCTGTTGTAGGTAATCCATCTTCCTGAGAGACAGTAGCTAGGCTGGTGAGTTAGCTCAGCATAGCTACATCTGAGGTGTAGCTATGCAGATGTAAGTTTTTTAGTGTAGTTTTCCAACCGGTAGTTTTCCAACAGGATTTCTTTTCAACGTTAATGGCCCATTACTTGTCTTTTCCGGGATTGTACAATGCTAGGTGCTTGGAGCTAGTCTCGTCTGGCTGAGGAGGCAGTCCCTCCCCGCCTGGCTGACCTGTTGCGAGGTGAAGCTGAACATTGCAGCACAAATTATGAGCAGTTTTATATCTACACAAATACACACATTTGTAACCAGAGTCTGTATACAGATCTCATAATGACCATCAAGTTCAGAACATTACAAGCGTTCATAGAAGATCTTACTTGACATATTTTTATATACAATAACATTGTATACAACCAGTTGATTCAATTGCTTATTTTTAAGATGTTCAGACTCCTTGTGCTCCCCTCGGGATGTCAGGCCCCTGATTGTCACAACCAATAGATATATCTGCTATACTAAACTTCTCAAATATTTCATTGGAATATATAGGGCAAAGGGTTGGTTCATGTCAGCTAAAAGAGGTGTTTGTGTGTTTTACGTTTGGATTTGTCTTGCCTTTGAAACATCTAAGGCCCTATGATTTTTGCAGGTTCTCTATTTAAATGGGCCCCAAAGGTTTATTATGAGCATGAGAATTCAGCCCAGCACGTGCAGGAATAATTAGCTTTGAAAGGCAATTGACCTTAAAAGTCAGTTTCTGTTGAGAATCCCTCCTAAACTACTTCGGAGAGGAATCTATGTCAGCTAGTCTCTGTGCCTTTTGGAATGGCTTCTTAGAGTCCACAGCATTACAGTCTTGAAATTGTTATATTAGTAGGGTTACTCTTGTTCTGTTTTTAAGTGGTAATTACAACCATGGTCACAGGAAGGCGATAATAGAGTTTTCATGTCTAGTAGTTCTGTGAAAGACAGTAGCATACTGTGCTAGATTGACCTTTAGAGTGGACTCTATTTTGGTTAGCTGGTCAATCCAGTTCTTTCTCATTGGTGAAGCTGTAAAGAGGGCAGAACAGAAATGTCCAGCCGGTCAAATGGCAAAAGTCTCTGAAAAGGTCAAAGTGGTCCAGCTCACTGCTGCCTGTGACTGAATGTGGGAGGGAGGATTAAAAACCTCATTCTCGGGCAGACAGTAGCAAGGTCAGAACAAAGGGTTCTTTTCCTGCGGCCGTGATTGTGGATGTGAGTGTAACCTAGCCTGATGACTGTCTGAAGAGTGGAATAGTACTGTCTGGACAGAAACACCACCACCACCGCCCCACGCTGCTTGTTCGAGGTTTGGCACACTGTTAGTTTCCTGCTTTGTCAGATGGCTGTTGCACAGGATGATTCAGTGCAGTAGCCTTCTTACAGAGAAATGCAAAATAACCTCGCAAGGGCCAAATGAAGAGGGACAGGGGAACCATAATGGGATTGTACTTTACATTACAATACACATTAGAAACATTCAGAATTGCTCTTTATGTGTATGTTCAGTGGGACATCTCCAGGGAGTTGCTGCAGGAAGTGGCAATGGGGATTTAGTAGGCAGCATTCTTCCTGCTGAGTCAATATTGAAACCAAACCCCAGTATGGCTGTTGGGTCCCTGTGCTGTTGGAAGTGTTCTCTTCTGCATCATGTGCATCCTGACCACTGTGGCCATTAAAGATCCAAGGGCATTTTTTCTAAGAGTGTGGGAAGTATTAGGATGGGTAGCCCGGCCACGTTCCTACTTGGGTTCTGAATTCATCTTACATATTCATTTGGCAACGTTATCTTTCACTTTGTCCCATAAACTGTGGTGAAGTTCTCCAGTGCAGTTAAATAGTTGCTGTTTCACCCCCAAAGTGACTGCTGCATTTCAGTAATCGATGACATAATCCTAGATGTATCTGAGTTTTTAGAACAAGTTGGGATCCTCCACCGTATAAGCTGCTATTATTATGTGTATAGCCCTATTCAGAAGTATCATGTGATGTAGTTAAACTAGATGATTCAATAAGGGAAAATGACCCCTCTAGCCAGAATGGAAATTCAAACTTCACATTTTTGTTTTCTTTTAACGGAGAGGCCAACTGCATATGAAATCACGATTCGTTTTAGCAGCAAACGCAGCTGCATTTGAAAGATTCAGTGACAGGATGTTGTGGTCCAGTTATGTTTGGAGTTGATGCAAAACTTGGAAAATAATAAACACCAGAGGAGGGTATGGCCGTTATTGCATGTGTGCTGTAATTCAGGAACTAACAGATGTCCAAGCTTCATGTCTAACCTGAAAGAGAGATGAGGGGAACTTATTCAGAGTTTGTGCACAGCTGCACCCATCAGATGACAGTCAGCTGAATTTGCCACCTAACGGGTTCTGATTTATCATAGCAGGAACTCTGACCTTTATTTGGTCACAGAAATACCATATTGGAAATCTCTTTGAAAGCTGAGCAAAGGCTGTCAGCAATTGATGTACTTGTAACAAGAACAAGAATGCAATGATTATAGGTTGTTATGCACAACCCTCTGCTTTTGTAATTTTGCTGGCTTGTCATGGTAGATAGTTACAAATAGTAAGAAGTACACAAAGTACATTTTAAGGGGGATTGGATTGCTCAGGGCCTTGTTAATTGGATGCAAAGATTTTTCAGTCATATTCACCCACGTTGCAACAGAATGCAACTCCTGTTAAGCCCTGCTTACCCCATAGCCAGTGTAAATGTCCTTGATCCATATTTTGGCCACCAGAGAAACTAGTATTTTGTATGGAGAAAAGGACAGAAAGGAACTCTGCTGTAAGTTTCAGCTGCATACTCGTGAGGTTTTGCAAGCCTAGTGAAGTTAATAAGATTTTGGAGCAAAATGATGTCCTGATACTCTGAAAAGCCTTTCAGTTTGTGTGAAATCACTGCATCCCATGGGTGCCAATTGCGAACGCAGATTTAATGCTAGGAACAATATTGCTACTTCTTCGAGATCATCCGTTCATGTTGGTGTCCTGCGTTCAAGTTTAACAACTCTCCTGTAGCACAGCCTGAGCCATTGCTCTGAACCATTGTTGTATGTTCAGGCAAAAGGAAGACGTTGTGCAGATCAAAAGAACTGTGTGACATGGAGGAATAAATCAGACAATGATCCTACTTATGAGGGACTTTGTTAGGTTATGCTGGATAATTGCCACTGTCGGCAAAGGACAGTACATTAAAATTTAAAAAAAATCAGAACTAGTTATTACCTCAATTGAAGTTCTGGTGTATACATCCTCACTGAGCAACAATAACGGCAAATAGGTATGGGTAGTTTAGTGATCTGAATATTATTACGGTATGTAATATATACATAAAATGGCAAATTGTCTGTTTCAAGTGCATGAAAACGTAGTTTGGCTGGGATTGATTGCTCACCATCACCATCACCACCACCGTCACCTTTCTGAGGCCACCTCAGGGCCGGCGCTTCCACTAGGCGACCCTAGGCGGTTCCCTAGGGCGGCAGGATTTGGGGGGCAGCATTTTGCCATCCTTGGCAGAAATTCGGCGGCAGGGGGTCCTTCCACTCCGGGTCTTTGGTGGAAATTCGGCGGTGGGTCCTTCACTCACTCCGGGACCCACTGCCAAAGTGCCCCAAAGAGGTGGAGCGGAAGGACCCCCCGCTGCCGAATGCTTGGAGAAGCGCTGTCGCCTAGGGCGGCAAAAACCCTGGTGCCGCTCCTGGGCCACCTTAAGCATTGAAGTTACTGGCCCAGTCTAGTTTAAATCAGTCATCACTCATGTATGACCAGCTGAGTACTGTTCAGGGACCTATGTGATGTGAACTGGTAGTTTGTCTGGTTTCTAGTGGATCAACATCTACATCCCACACCCACCAGATAGCTGGCAATCTCAGCTAATGCTAAGGAAACTGGACTACTTTCCCACCCTTAACCTCTATCTGCTTAAGCGCTGGTTAAACTTTGTTGTGGTCAAACTGTATTTTAACATAGTTTTGCTGGTCAGTGTGCCTGGGATCAAATCATGTTATAACCTGGTTGTAACACAGACCTGGCTGGCCATAGGGGATTTTTTAACATGGGTTATCCTCATCTATATTGGCTGGGCAAATCATGTCACAACGCAATCTGGCCACAGCTCCATTTTAAAAAGTGTGCTTAATCATTATTGTTTAAGCACTGTAGATGGGGCCAAAGAGATGATCCCTCCAATTTGCCTTTAGGCATTTTGATGAAGTGGGAAAAGAAAGCATATAGATTACAACCTGTGGTGTACTTGGAATTTAAGATTGTCCATTTAGAACTAAATTAACTTAACGGGGGAGAAATCATAATTTTTATAATTTTAAATTTAATAAAATGCATGTATTGCTTAGCTGAGTGCATATTCATAAATGGTTCCTTTCCATTGAGATCTGCAGAGTTATTTTCTCGGGCTAAGATAAAGGTCTGGTCTAGAGGTTAAAGCAGCAGGGATCTTGAGGAAGAGGGGAGCATGGTCAAGTGGCTAAAGCTCATGAGTGGAAGTTTGGAGGTGCAGGTTCTAATACTGGCACTACAACATGATTGCCTAGTAATTATGGGCAATTCTTGTGTTCTGTGCCTCAGTTTCCCCCATATGTTACTGTTAAAGGCTGAATGGGACCTTGAAGAGCAAAACTTTCAAGGGAGCCTCACTCTGACTTCCATTAGCACCTCTGCAATTTTTCTGCAAAAATCCTAATTCCATTTAGGCTTTTGAATTTAATTCTAATATTAAAATTTTTGGACAGTGTCCCTGGATCATGACCTCTTCCCACCCCTCCATCCAGCTTTCATTTAGATACTTTCTTCAAATTTCAATTGATCAATTTAATTAAAAAAAAAACTGGAGAAGTTCTGCTACGATGCTTAGTTAACAATAAGCATATTACAGGATCTGTCATTTTCACATTATCCCTGTCCTTCCATATCCCCTCATCTACTCTTTATTTACTATCCTCCTTTGCTGTGTTATGGAAAGTGACCATATGTTCCCGTTTTACTAGGGCAGTCCTGGTTTTTCAGAAGATGTCTTGATGCCCCTGGAATTTTCAGAACAGCCACAGTATTGTTGCATAAGTCAAAATGTAGTTTTTTTTCAGTAACTGTTAGGCTGAGCAGAGTTTTCTCTGTTTACCAGGGATAGTCTAGTGGAAAGAGTGTTCTGTGTGATGAACACTATTTGGAGTCAGGAGAAAAAAACAACTGAGTGTAGACATCAATCAAAGCTGTTTGCTTGGTCACCATGCATATTCAAAAAACTTGTTCCGTGTTTCATGAAGACCTTATTCAGAACACTAAGTTACTGGAAAAAAATCCTCCACTTTGAGAAATACGCATGGGTCACTGTTGAGTCAGAAGCTGACATTAGCAACACTTGGACACTTTTTTTTTTTTTTAAATAAAAGTGTACTTGTGTCTTTGGTTTGAGTATTTTGCAATGCTAAAATCATCACAAAAGTTTCCTGTTCTTTTACTTTGAAAATATGGTCATCTCAGTCTTCTGCTTTATTTGAACTGTATTTTCCTGGGGGCAGGGACTTGTCCATTTTCCAAGTACGATGCATACCTACAGTGCTGTGTACATAATACTACATTGTTTTACCTGAGCTTACAAATGATGGTGCATGTGAAGTTCTGAATACCGCATGCTGCGGGTAAGCTTTGAAAATTCAGCTAGAGACATTTTAATGAATTTTACGGTTGAACTTCACCTGGGTTTCTTTTCAGTGTAAAGCTGGCAATTATTGTATACTGAACCCAGTGTGCACTAGGGTGGCCTTAGGGAAAAGAACAGATTTTGCGGGATTGGGAAAATATAGGCACAGGCACCATGCAATCTCTGCTGTGTTATGAGCACAACAGTCCTGGGGCGGGGTCAGTCAAGTACGCTATTTCAAGCAAAATTGGAGATGAGGATGTTTTCTTAGCCACAGGAAGAGCCGATCTCTTAGTCAGAGCAGTTAATCATGCAAAATAAAAAGAAATATGTACGGTTAGTCCCAAATGTTGTCCTTTTTCCAACAGATTTTTTCCCCCTACTCTTAAATGACTTGCATATATTTTTGGTATCACTAATTCACAGCATGGCAGAGTCTGCACAGTGGCTTTATTATTGGAAATGTGGAGGCTCTCTAAGCTCATTAGACATACTCCTGTCACAAAGCTAACCTCCATATGCCCCTCAGAGAGAGAGAGAGAGAGAGAAATGCCTTCTTGACGTCAATAAAGAGCACACTGCCTAGGATAATATTACTGTGTACCTCAACCACCCACTCCCTCTAATTTACTAGAAACTAAGCAAGTTGTTTTGAAACCCATAGCTTCCAGCATGTTTGCACTCTTCTCCCTCAACCAAAAGGCTATTAATTGTCAGGAGCTTGAAAGCTACCTGATTCCTTGTTCAAAGGACCGAAACAGAGGGGATTTCCATGAGTAATAATTCCGTCCATGCCTGTGCAGTGCACTGCAGGCTAGAGTAAATTGATCCAGCTGCTTGCAAGACTAGATGGAAAAGTGCCCAAGGGGGGGTAGGGGGAGCGGCAGGAACACATCAACAGATGGAGCTGGATTGTGTTGTCATCACGTGTTGCTCATCTGCTGAGCATGCTCCAGCTTGATTTCCACCATTAGCAGTTTGCTCTCAGCCTTCCTGTCTGTGCTGACTTGCAATATGAGGCAAATTGTCCAGCACATGTTGCAACGTCTTCTCTTCTACTAAAAAGGATAATTTTAGATTAGCCGGCGCTGCCTTGTTTTTTTTCCCTTCCCCCAAATGTCCTTGCAGTGATGACCCAAGTATTTTTGTGCCTCTACAGAAATCCTCCTAGCGACAGTCTACAAAACGCTGTGAGGGCCTGGCTATCTTTACAAATAATCAAAATTGGCAGGATTAACCTGTAACCCGAGGCTACGAAAATACAAATTCCACTATCCAGATGGCAGAGTTCAAAGTTCCACTCACTTCCTGGCTGAGGTTGCACAAGTAAATTTTTATCCTTGTTAAAAAGAAATAAGTAGAAACATAGCAATAAAACGTGGGTTGCTTTGTATCTCTGGTTTTAATCAAACTTATTTTATTCCTCTGTGTTTTGCTATTAAATATATTTTGAGACCTTTATAAAAATAATTTCTGTCACCTCTCTCTATATTTAAATCCTACATAGCTCCTTTGTTATCTTACTAGGATATTCATCTGATGGTAAATTTAAGTACAATCAAATGGTTAACTAGCACTGACTGGGAAGAACATAGCCACAGTAATGTAGAATATAAGCATTGCAACCAGTTTCTTTTTTTAAAATTAGCCATGCCATAGAAAAACAATATTGTATTTAAAGAGACAAATCACTGGGCTGAACAATCTGTTTCTCCAGGGGACTAGAAGGAACCCAGGGACTACTAATGTGACATTGAGCTGGCTGTCAGTTCAAATCCAGCCAAGGTCAGCAGTGGCTAGAGGCTTTGACCATTTTGTGGCATATGAAATGAATTAGATGTCTCAGTCCAGTTCCTAGTAGAAAGATGCCCTCGTCACAAAACAACAACAACAAAAAAAAAACCCCAAAACAATGGCAGCGCAAAAACAAAAACATAACAAAACAAACCCAAACCAAGAAAACCACCCCACCAGCAGCTCAGCTACCTATCTGGTTGTGAAGCTGAGGCCATGAAGATTGAATTAACTCACTCCTAAATGTAGTCTCTCCAAGGCAGAATGGAGGCATAGTGGTGGTATATTTTAAGGGACTCTTATACTGGTGCGCTCTATGCTGTGCAGAATTAATAAAACTCAGTGTACTTCTTTCAGCTCAGAGGATCTTCTGAAGGTGGGGAAGTATCATTTTACAGATGGGGAAACTGAGGCAGGGATGTGTAAAATAACTTGACCAACATCCCACTAGTGCTAGAGGTGGGAATAGAACCCATGATCCACTCTCCATCCAGTATCCAATGCACTGGACCACAGACTCTAGGGTTGTCAAGCCAGCACTTTTCACAAACACTAAATTCACTGATTTCAGATGATACACATTTTAACAAAACAGTGTAACTAGGAATCTCAGCACAATGACATTACATTAGTGCTAATAAGTGTATCTGGGGGGATGGAAAAAATATGTTAATCTAAAAGCAATTCTCTTTTTAGAGCACAAAAACTCTTAATCATGAGCTAAGTGTTAATTGTGACAAAGAAGTCTGTAAAGTGTGAAGTTTAGATAAGCATCTGCTATATTCATTATTGGCATGTGGATTTTGTGAAGTGTATCTAAAGGTAAATGGTTCAGCTAACAGATTACAGAAGCAGGAACTGAAGAGTAAAGTTCACCGGTTGTTTTTGTGATGACTTGTCCTCACAGCTTGGACAGACAACAAAACTTGACTCACTGGCATAACTTCTGAGTAGATTGCAGATACACTTTAGGAGAGCAGCACTGGAAGTTCCAACCAACGAGTTTATGATTAATTTTGCAGGCATTTATTGTGCAATATGTAAAGGCTACTGGCCAGCTCAGAAGTTAAGCCAGGAGATGACTATCAAACAAAGCTGTTACGTTTGCCAGATCTTTCCAAAGCTGCAGTGAAAAACAGACATATTGAAGCTAATTCGTGGATTTACCAGATCCATTCTACGATACATTCTTTTATCATGATTTTTCTTTTTTTGCTTTTTACTAGAAAAATGAGTTCTGACTTGCACACTGTACGTTTTTTAGGTCAGGATTCTCACTGTGGACAGTTTAACTAGTGCTTTCAGTATATGTTTACCAGAGAGCCTCTTTTCCTGGCAGTTTTCTCTAATGACCTTACAAGGAACTGGTTGTACTTTTTTATTTTTTTGCTCCTGAAAACGAAACTGCACTTCCTATGAAAAACTGACTGTATTAGCCTAGATAAAGGTGATGTGGGGGTTAAAATGGCAGGAATAAGAAACGTACTGCAGACACAAGCAGACTGCTTTTGAATTTTTCCTCTTGTGTGGTTTACCCTAACTTCAGGTCAGTCAGTAAACTGTGTTTGGACACTGTCTGGCGTGAATGCTTTAGCAATAAAGCTTAATGTGTAACCAGGGTTTTTTCTTCTGTGTCAGCAGTTGGCAAGAAGATACTGTAAATAAGGATCCCTGTGAGTAAATAGATGTATGTGTGGAGAGGGGAGGGGAGCACTAGCGTAAGCAGTTTTGAAATTCATGCCAGTGTTGCTTCAAGTGATAAGGTTATTTGAGTAACCTGCAAGCCATACGGATGCACAGGTTTCAAAAACAGGAAAGCATCTTGTTTAAAAACCTTCTAAGGCAACATGAGGCTTAGAAAAGAAACTGGCTTAGTGGTTAAGTGATTGTACTTCCTTATTGATATAGTGATTTAGATGATGCAAAGCCTCATGGGATTGCACTGTTGTTAACCACAAGCCTAACAGTTATGATGACAAAGTTCTGAAACAGACCATGGGGCTTTCTGGAGAGCTGAGAAATCTAAAAGTTTCCCTTTTCATTTCCTCTCTTGTCTGAGTTTGAATTTTTTTTTCTTTCGTCTCTCTCTCTCTCTCTCTCTCTCTTTTTTAAACTAATGCATTAAAAAATAAAGAAAGGAAAAAAGAAAATTTGGCTGACACCTTCTGGGGAAGTGAAATCTGAAATTGCCAAAAAAATTTAATATTTTTTTTTTTAAAATGTTCAGTAATTTTAGGTGCCTCCATTCTTTTATAGCCAACTTGAGGCAGCTTAAAGGGACCTGATTTTGACAGGGCACATACTCAACACTTGTTGAAAATCAGATCCTTTTAAGGTGTTTCAAATTGGGCACCCAAATCACTAGTCACTTTTGGCAATCATGGCTGCTATACTTTGTGTGTGTGTGTGTGTGTGTGTGTGTGTGTGTGTGTGTGTGTGTGTGTGCGCACTTTGGGTAGCAGTCTTTGTGGAACTGAACACAAAATGACTGCTTGCATCTATAGGCAGCAGCAGAGTCCTTGCAGATTTAAAGGGGTAGTAACTAGAAAATAAAAGGCATGCTGGCTACATAGCTAAAATGCACCCAGAACTCTAGGTTATTATTTACTAAACATGGGTAAAAGCTACAGAGTTTAGACCTAGAGATGATCTTTTCCAAAGTTTAGGTTGTTCAGATAAGGGGTTTTGGCTTGAGTTTATCTCTGTCCTATTTGGTCAAATGTCTCCTTGATACATAGCTGCAACCACTCAGTGGGGGAGGGAAATAAATAGGATATTTCCTTTCCAACATATTGCTGTTCTTCCAGTGTGTGGCTCAGGACTAGTTCATTCTTGCACTCCATTCTCTGCCCCTTCTTCCTCGCCCCCCGCTTTCCAACACCACCTTTTATTGGATGCTTGCCTCTCTTTGCCCTGATATTGCTTTGCTGACTGTAGTGGAGTTGCATCAGGAATGGATTTGGTCCTTAAGGACAGTATTTGGATTGCTTATTCAACAGGAATTTCTATGGCTGTTCAGTCAATTTCAAGAATATATTTTGAAAACGTTAGGAAATCAATTTAACTGGAGTTGGAGCAAAAGTTTTGGCCAGAAATTCAGATTCTGGCCAACAGGCCGGATTTTTGCCAGCTCATTGCCTGGTCCTTTAGGCCAGCAGTGAAAAGCAAGCCTGGGGGGAATCCCGGCCCTTTGCCCATTAGACTTAATAGCACCTTTTTGTAAGCCTAATAAATCCTGCCCCAAATCACTTCCCCGAGCCACAGGGAAACGGAAACCTAGCCAAGGGCAGGAGCCAGCAGAGCTGCTAAAATTATAAAGTTGACATTCAGGACGAGATCTCTGCATTGTGATGTTGTTCTGAATGGGATTTTGTGTATGCGTTGTGCCTGTGTGAGACTCCCTGTATCAGAACGAGGCAGGGGAAGCATGGTTCTGAGCAGCAAAACTCACTCTCAGTGCTCCCCCCCCAGAGAGGCTGAGAGAGGAAGACCTGAATAGAGGCAAAGCACACATGAAACGGCCCCCAAAGAGGCCGTTTAAAGTGCTTTTCCTCGGGAACCTTAGAGAAGATGAGGGAGGGAGAGTGGAAAGGGAGGAGCATGGATTCAGCACCAGAAAGAACCCTTTTAAGTGTTTTTTTTTTTTCCCCCTTGAGCATCAGACAGAATGAGAGAGGAGGAGAAAAATGAAAGTGCCTCTAAAGTGAACTTTTCTTCTCTACTGTGGAGACGTTAAATGAAACTTTTATATTTAGTTACCAGCCAGGAAGAGAAGAGAAAAGAGGCTTTCAACTCAGAAATAGAGCCTCTCTTTAGCCCCTCCACAGCTCTCTCTGTCTCCATTACGGATCTGATCCTGCATTGCTGGGCCCTCAGTTCTTCCACTGATGTGGTGCTATAAAAAGTGCTCCACACTACAGTGACAGCTGTTGTGTCACAGCAGGGAACCAGATACGCTACAGATTTAGGTTTAGCAGCCAAAATACCCCTGGCTTGTTTAGCTATAATACTCGGGGAAGAGGTTCTCGTTGCTGCCCAGAAGGAGCTGCTTGTACACACACAGCTAGAGGGAAGCACACTGGAAGGTCAAAGAGGGGTCACGCTCTAAAAGACAGACAGCACAAACAGCATGTGCCCTACACTCTCATTTCAAGAGGCACTCTGGAAATTCCTTAGATTGACTACTTCAGGAGAAATGTTGGCTCTGTAAGGTCATCAAGAATAGCCCAGCTGGTAGAGTTTCAGCAGTCTTGTGCTCATTTCACACCCAGAGCCAAGTTTTGCTCTCCGTGATACTAGTATAAATATGGTGTAATTTCGCTGACTTCAACAGGGTAAACCAATGGAATTACCCTGGATACACCGTGTAACAGAGCAATATGTGGTCCCAACTGGTGGCTAGCAATGTTTCTGGGACCAAGGCATGTTCTTTTTCTTTTTTTTTAGTAGATTTCTTTCTTTACTACATTTGAACACCATCATTCACTGTGGCAGGCATGCCCAAAATGTGGTCTGTAGTTACTTTCTCTCTGACTTGCAAGGCACGGATAAAGCTGATGAATAGCAGGTTTTAATTGGTGCTGATCTTGCTTAAGGAAGAAAATGGGAGAAGCCAATAGTATGTGTGTGGTGTTTTTTTTTTTTTTAACAATAAAATGTGTCTTTAATGTATAATGAATAAGGGTCTCTCATCAAGTTGCTAATGTGGCCCTCAGGGTTGCAAAGTTCAGCTTTGTGCTTGACAGAACTTTTTGTGGTCATCATTATTAGCCACATATTGCTGCAATAGAAAAATGCAGGTCAGTTTTTCCTTCATGCACATCAATCCACCAAGACACAGATTTTCAAAGTGTCTAGGTGTGCAAATGCTTGTGCAATTTTATATCACATTTGGGCAGGCAGTTTATGCAGCTGTGTGCGCAGTTCAGGCAAATTGACATGGAAATGGCAATTGTCATTTGCATGCAGTTGTGGTAATTGCATGTGTAATTTAAGCATGCAACATACCCAACTTGTTTGAAAATCAAGCCCATATTTTACTGTTTGTGGGACTACTACTTCTTCTTCTTTTTTTTAAATTAAGAAAATGCATACAACTTTTTTCTTGACTTGATCTAAAATAATCTGAATATGTTCACCTGTAAGCCCATCTTTTCCCCCTTTTTTTGGCATGGGAGAAGAATTGAGTGGCAATATGGCAGAGAAGTTTGTCTATTGTAATTCTCTGTGTAAAAGGCTAATGTTAGGTGATTATGAGAGTTTGTTAATATAACAATGTGTATATAAAAATTGTTGGGTACTTAAACTGAGGTGCACCTATCCACAGTTCTAGCTGACATACATCTAAATTAATATATGGACACATGGATGTAAACACTAAGTGATGAACTTACAATGAGGAAAAGAAAAGAAAAATGGAGCTTACATCATCTCGTTACAAGCCAATTACTTTGTTTTCTATGCACAGATTAGTTCTTGACTCATTCCGCTTTTATCATCCAAAAAGTCTTGTGATTGTTCCAGCATTCTATCAACAGCTTCCCAAATGGCACTAAAAGACAGTCACAGTATTCTATTATCCTATGTATCTTTTGCCCCCAAGCACTTTCGTATTTGATAGGGAAGTTGGGAAAAACTATTATTTTTATATTTTTGGGAAGTTGTCTCCATGAAAGGGAATCATCATTCATTGTTAGGATTTTCCGTCCAAGCCTTTTTGCCATCTCGATCAAAGTGACAGTTTCAGGTTGCCCTATTATGCTGCTGTAGCCACTGGCTCATTGTCTGTCTGTCTTGTCCAGATCATAGGACTAGCAATTACTAGTGCTACTAGCTCACGTGGTAGCAACCTGTGCTTTTGCATCTGAAGGTCCCAGTTTCAAACCCTGCTGACGGCCCAAGAGGGAGGCTGTTCTGCTGCAATTAACAATGAGCCCAAACCAACCCCCAAATCATGGGGAAGTTCAGACCCCAAACTGATGACTCATGCCCGTCTATTCTCTGTGTATACAGAGCAACATTTTCATTTTAGTGCATCATACAAGCTAACAGTCAGCAGCCTTTCATTTAAAAATAAGTCAGAGTGGGCCCTTTGATAAAACAGTGACCTAAATGCTCAGATTATACTGGGTGCCAAATAATTTCACAGCAGTTGAGCTATTGTGCTGGAAAAACTAGTATCAATTTCCATAGGCGATATAGCATCAAAACTGCAGTCCTCTTTTGGGACTGCTTACGCGAGGCTGCCAAACCTGTCATTGTGGGGAGCCCCAGATAGTGAATCTGAGAACAGCTGCTCAGGATGGGCCATATGGAAAAGACATGTTGAAATGATTTTTGCAGGGTGCCTTGGAGGTGCTTGCAGCAGCCCTGCTCTCTTCATCCTAGCACTGTGCTTAATGGTATTGCCATTCTCCTCGCCAGGGAGCGCAGATCAGTTTCAAAGGAATTGCCTCTTCCAACATGTCAAATCAGGGTTCTGAGCTCTCTTCCAGCTACAATCCAGTTGTTTATTCTAGACGCACACATCAGGGAAAGACCAACAGAAGTTTAGTATAGCATGTAATGTAGCTCAACTTCCTGGGAATTTGGGTCTTATTGGCCCTAGAGCCTTTTAGTGGCAGGGCCTCTGGGATAGTCGTTGTTGTACATCCTTCAGGTTTGAAGATGACCATGACATCACTGGTTGGTTTGGTTTCTATGAACACGTAAGTAGCTGATCAGACCAATTTGAGCTTTGCTTTTCGTGTGAGTTTTTTTACCGCATATAGCGGGATCCCCCATCAGCCACAGTCTGCTGACCAAGGTTAAGGTGAAGTAGATAATGTTTAGGGCACCTTTTCTAGCTCCTTTCTCATACTACCAAGGTGAACAGTGTGATCCTAACTAGGACTGCTCAGTCACCAAGGGACTGCTGAATTCCACGGCTGCTTCAGTCCAGTGAAAAGCGACCCTACGCCCTGAGCCGCTTGTGTGCAAGTCTGCAGTCACAGAGGCACTGGCATCTATGGAGCACGGTGGAAATGGAGAGCTATTTACAGGTTGAAAAGTTATAATTACATTACTGGAGGGCAAGCGATTTGGTGGGCAACAAATGGAGGGGAAGTAAATTTAATGCTGGTGAAGTGCTGAGTTGACAGCGCTGGAAAATATATCTCTGTCTGCATATTAAGCTTATGACTCCTCTATGCTACCTATCAACTTGCCTCTTGTGATGATTGGGCTTACAAATTTACCCTAATTGTGAGCTCAACTATAAAAAGTGAGTGTAAGTTCATAAGAGGTCACAATAACCTATAACAGCAAACGTTAATGGGAAAGGGGGGAAAAGGGAGACAGACTGAATTAGTCCAAACAAAGAGTCCTGATGATAAAATTCAAGGACTGTGTTAAGATCATGCCTGGTAAATAAATAATAATAAAAAAAAACGGGGGCGGGGGGGAGGAGAAGAGAGTGGAACTGAAAATTGGTTTTGGAAAGTAGGCCTAACTGGTGGATGAAATAATGAGGATGAGCTATTCCACCCATCACTCCTTTTCTGGAGTCCTCAAAAAGAGAATCTGAGGGGAAGCCAACAGACTATGACAGAGGATGGGGGCATGCGGGGGCACGCTGTGGAGAAGCTGAGCCTGCGAGCTGTGCAGGGCAGGGATAGTCAAATGCAGGAGGAATAGCTGGAAGCTGTAGGGAGGGGTGCTGCTTACTGGGAGAGGGGGACTATGGCTGGCGGGGGGGCATGACTCAAACTGCTCTGGGGTTGTGCCCTCCCATTATCAGCAGAGGTCAAGACTGGCTGACTGAAAGATGAGAAAAGGAAAAGGAGGGAGCTCCACCACACTGGCTGTCACCCCAACCATCTCCTAGGATACCAGACCTTCTTCATCCTAATCCTGAGATGTCCTGACCAGACCAGGCCAGATGACATCACCAGCTCCACCAGCTTCGATTAAATCCTAACCACCACCGGTGACATGAGACTTTATCATATACCCACCCCTCCCCCAATGTGTCCTTTTCCTTCCCCACCTTATTTCTTCTCTTTCCTGTCCCCTTCCTTTTGCCTTTTCTTTAGTAAGAGTTCGGCTTAGCTGGCCAAGACTGTATATTTTGTAACACTGCTGAGAGTCTGTGACCAGAAAGAAGCAGCTAAAAACAGTGCCCTACACAGCCTGGTTTGGTACAAATTTGCCAGTTCTCGGAATGAGTGGCTGATCAGACCATATGCAGCGCCTGTGTTTCTCCAGCTGTGAGGTTGCAAGTGAAAGTCACCACCAGAGACAGAAGCTGTTCTTTCCTCTCCCCTCTTGTGTGTGTCTCAGGGATGCCAGAAAAGGGGGGGTCGGGACCATGGCCCTCCCACTTTTTGAAAGTGGATGGGCCTGGCCCCTCCACTTTTCACCATGGGCCCTGCCCCTCCTCTTTCCCCTGAGGCCACGCCCCCAGCCAGACAAGCAGCTGGAGCCTGGCTGGGGGGATCCCGGGCAGCTGTAGGGAGCTGCAGTGGACCCTCCACTTGCTCCGGGTGGGGTCCCTGAGAGCAACCCCCAACCAAGGGCAGGTGGAGGAGCCGCAGCTCCCCAGAGCTCCCTGCATGGCTCTTACCATGGCTGGGCCGTGGCTCTGAGGCCCCGCCACCCGGCTGGAGCAGCTGTGGGGAGCCTGGGTCCTTTCACCTGCCCTGGGTGGGAGGTTTGGGGGGTGGGGACATGGGCCGGTGGCTGCTTCCGGCTGGGCTGGGGGCGGGGCCTCAGGGGGAAGAGGAGTGGAAGGATGTGGCCATGGAGGGGGCTTGTTTCATTGTTTTAGGAAACGGATAAGACTTTAACAACAACAGCAATGATGACAGCTCCCACCCATCTCAGCTAACTTCTTTTCCCTCCATAAAGGACAATTATTACCATCTAAACAACTGTCTAAACAAACTTGTAAAACTCTTGCAAGTTAAAGGGAAAGGGACCTAGGGATGTTGTTGAAATGAAAGCCTTTCTTAATACTTTACATTTCAAATGCTTTATCTGTTTTCCCTTCTTTTCTGTATCTTTCATAATAGGTTAAAAGGATTTTTAATTATGTATTTGCCATGGCACTAAGCAGGCTGAGGTCTCAATATACCAAACCTTGTTTAATGCAGGACCTTGACAAAGTCATGTTAACACCGTTGAGTCTTTGGGCCCATATTGTCCATCAAAATTAATACACCTCTGACCTGGAGGAATCATCTGTAGTGGTGAGATGATAGCTCAGTGGTTGGCCATTTACTGGGACGTGCCAAGAAATGGGGGTGGTTGGACTGGGACCATCAAGCCCACTTCAAAAAGCCTGCTGAGTAGCCATCAGATGGCACCACACTTCGGTAACTACTGATCTGGGCTGACCCTGAATTGGTGATGCAGAGATGAAAGCCTCCATGCCTCATTAACACTCACCTACAGACACGGAGTGGATGTATTTTGGTGAGAGCTAAATTATTCTGGCTCCTTAACTAAACTTGTGACTCCCCTGGTTGAAGCTGGGAATCTGTTGCTTCTGACCACTGTAAGGGAATAAATGAATAGAACTCTGAAAATGGCTTACTGTAGTAACTTAGTCTTTGGTTTCACTAGCAGGATCTCTCTCGGCTTACCCAATCCAACCAAGACCAAAACAAATAGTGCCCTGAGAATCCTTGATGTTTTATCTCTTCATTTTATTCTCATTCTCCTTTCCTCCTTGCCATTCTGAGCATTACCTGTGTAAGGAGTGATTTCCATCTGCCACAAGCTTAGCAGAGATCCTACTGGTTCTGCCAGGAAAAGACAGACAACCTAATAACAGTGAATGCCAGCTGTGATTGTGTGGAGAATATGCAGCAACTGGGCCAGATTTTTGGTTGGTGTGGCTTCATTGATAAGCAATAGAGCAGCACCAACATAAACCAGCTGAAAATCTGGTGGAGAAGGAATTCCATTGATTAACTAGAGATGGCACAAAGGCACAAGTCTGGATCCAAACTTTCTCAAAGTCTGGGGGTGTTTGGATTTGGAGTTTAGTTCAGATCCACCTCTAGTTAAGTCCATGTTGTTATCTGCTGGATACAACACTGCATCTTTGGCAATCTTGGGCAAGGTAGATAGGCTAGAATTCCCTTCTCAGTGCAGATATATCTTCTTTTTCCTTCCCCATAAGGTAGAGAGTAATGAAGCCACAGCAGTGGCTAGCCAGTCTGGGGAATTTGACACTGAGGAGAAAAGCTGAACTTGGGTCATTCTTGTGACAGTGCAGCTTTGTAAGCCACCACCAGACCAACCTGTCTGTGGTGTATGTAGTTTATAGGTGCTATGATGTAGGTAGCGTGACCAGATATCCTGATATTAGGCGCTTTATCTGGTATAGGCAACCTATTACCACTCTACCCCGTCCCAACTTTTCACACTTGCTATCTGGTCACCCTAAATGTAGGTGCCAATCCTGCACAGATATGCGCACACACTAATCTTTAGGGGAGAGAGTAGTCTCTTGACATTGGTGGAGCTTTGTGTGTGTAATTTAAATGCATGCATTAGACTTTGCAGGATCAGGGCTTTAGAGTGTAATACTTAGATTGTAAGGTCTTTGGCACAGAGACTGTCTTTTCATTGTGTGTCTGTACAGTGCCTAACACTGGGATCCTGATCACGGATTGAGGTCTCTAGGCGCTGCTGCAGTATCAATATAATAGTTACTTGTTTTCTGTGTAATGCCCCTTTTACATTTCTAGGAGTCTGCAGCTCCAGGCAACCATTTTGAGAGGCAGAGTTTATGTTCATGGCATGCAAACAGAGTAGCTAGATTAAAAAACATAAATACTCTTTCTGGAAAGTTGCAATGCAACACTACTTTATTTCTTAGAATTCAGAACGATAACACACAAGAACCCCAAAACAGAGAGACAAAGCTGGCTGCTCCCTAAAGCAGAGAGGCACATCTCACGCAACCTTACTTTAGGTGGCTGTCTGTTTGCATACTGACTGAAGTTAGGCCCAGATTGCATGCTTCCCTACAGAGCCCCTTAGCCTGCCAGTAGGATCAGGAAAACCCCTTAAATTTAAAGCGACCACTTACAATTTTAACAGAGTTTTCAGTACACCAGAGAGATCAGTACAGATTGACACAAGAGGCACACTTTGTGTTGCTGCCTGATGAGGACTTTACTTTTGTTCTTATTTTGTTGTCTTAATCTCAAATAATTCACTCTGATGGAACTATCCATTTGCTCTTAGTGTATGTAAAATATATCAAAACAGAGACTTTTGAAGAATGTATTTGTTTCTTTAATGATTGTAAATTGGCTTTTTTCACAAAGGGGGTGGGGGGAAACAACCTCCCAGAGACAGATCTTGCAGTTGGAAAATGTGAAATGGAAACATTGCTTTATGAAGAAATTCAGACTTTTAAGAATTTTTTCTTTTCAGTGCAATGAAACACTCAGTGATTGAACACTTGTATTTTTCATCTAATAAAAAAATAAATAAATTACATTTAGAAAAATAATTAGAAAAGCAGTTTGGCCATATAAAGAAATGAGACCCATAAAAGCAATCACATTAGAAGAGAGTTAACCATTAAAATGATCATATTAGACAATAAGGCAATTAGGGGCTTACTTGGCCCCCTCCTGGGGTTCATACACCCGCATAGGGAAGCTCTGACTTGAAAAGTAAGGGTGAGAAACCAAGTGAGGCCTCATTATTTCTTGCTTAACTTGCCCATTTAAATGGATAGTCCTTTTTCTATGTACTTGTTTTTACAGCTGTCCCATCTGTAGGTGGATGAACTATTCTTTTCCTAACTTGGCTTGCTTTCTTCTTTTTTTATAAAAACATTTGGAATGTTTAGGTTGCGATGATCGTTTTTGTTTGTTTGCTTTAGAAAACTAGTGAGACTGAATTAGCCTGTGATTGCATTCATGGAACTTAAGTGTCTAGATGCACCTTTGACCTCTATTGTAGACACTTTGGAACAGATTTCCAAAGCTGCATCCAGATTTTCAAGAACTCAGCACATTGGGTGCTAAGGCTCTTTGGAAAATCCAGCCATAAGTGTCACAGCGGGTGCTGAGCATTTCTGAAAATGTGGCCCTTATCTAGGTGCCTAAATAGGATCTGCGCTCCTTCCAATATCTGGCCCCAGTTGTGGGTGCACAAGCTTTGAAAATCAGGCCCTGAACTCTCTTGAAAATTTTGCCCTTCATCTGCTAGCCTTCATATTCTTTGCCCCAAATATAAGGGAATTCAAGACACACCACCAAACTCCTTCTCCCCCGCCCCCATTTATACAAGATAAACATATTGAGAACAACACTTAAAAAAAATAAAACAGGGCTGTGAAGTTCAAATGTTTTGCCCACTCTATGCCAATGTATCAGTGGCTCCCAGACTCTGGTTCATGAACCACTGTTGGCTCACAAAGTGCTTGCTAGCTGGCTACTCTTTTTTCCAGCAGCTTCTGCAGCGCTCCAGGCTCTCCATTGCAATGAAGAACTTGAAGGCCTGCAAAAGCATCTGGAAACTGAGAGGAGGGGTCAGCACTGGCTGGCTCTACTAATGGTTGTTGCTGTGTGGCGGGAGAGAGGACACAGGAGCCACTTTGAGCAACCAGAGGTGCCACTGGAAGAGGAACATCCAGGAAAGCCCGGAGGAGGGAAGAGGACCAGGTGGCTAAGTGACTTGTGCCAGTGAGGAGGGAGCTAAGTGGTAGGGAGGTATATGTTGGGAGAGAGAAGGAGACCAAGCAGCAGGGAAGCATGTGCAGAGGAATGGGGAGGAGGAACTGAACACGTGCAGGGGAGGGGAGATGAAGAGCCAAAGGAGACAACAGATTTAATATTTTCCAAAAAGCACGATTCACTTACTGCATTACACACAGTAGGTTTAAAACAAACAAAAGGATGTGGTGCTTTGCACAATCAACCCGTGGAACTTGTTGCCAGAGGATGTTGTGAAGGCGAAACTCATAACTGGGTTCAAAAAAGAATTAGATAGGTTCATGGAGGAAAGGTACATCAATGGCTATTAGCCAAAATGGCTAGGGATGCAACCCCATGGTCTGGGTGTCCCTAAGCCTCTGGCTGCCAGATGCTGGGACTGGATGATGGATCACTCAATAATTGTTCTGTTCTGTTCATCCTCTCTGAAGCATCTGGCGTTGGCTGCTGTTGGAAGACAGGATACTCGTCTACTGAGTCTGACCCAGTATGGCCGTGCTTATGTTCACTGCTAAATCTACATGAAACCTTTCCTAGTTTCACTTTTCCAGGTAAATTAGTTGCTGTAGGAGTGGTGTGTGCACTCTTGACTAGGAAGGGAGATGGTCCGGGGGACCATCCTTTGGCTTTCTATTAAGATGTGGTCTATATTACGGGAAAAGTATGAGGACCCCAACAACATACTGAAGTCCTGATTAAAGTTCCTACAGGACTTTTCACAGACTCGTAGGGGTATTATCCTGTGTCCTGGCTACATAATAGCTTGGGTAATTATATGCTACCACCTGAAACCATCTAGAATTGCACTCGAGTAAGAGATTCCCATGTCCTCAACTGGGGTTAAGTTATTTTTGCCTGACTTGCCCAAATAGCCCACTACAGTCAGTGGGGCTACTTGCATGAGTAAAGTGAGCAGGATTTGGTTCTTATGATATTGTGTGTGTGCTGTTAAATATTGGTTGCATTTCACCCTACATGTAGCTGCACTCATCAGCAGGTGAGTCATTACTGTGCAGTTTGGAAAGTGCTCTGGTGTTCTTTGAGATGAAAGGTGTTGAATAAATGTAGTGTATTCCCTATGTAGACACACAACATTGCAGGGAATCAAACTGAATGTATATAACTTTTTGCTTCTTTGGTGGTTTGGTGATTTAAAGTTTTCCATTAAATGCAGAGGTTTTGGGAAGTGATGAAATAGAACTAAGTGTCGGAAAATGTTGGGGGACAGAAAATAAAAGGACAAGCTGGATCCATCTAATTCTAGCCAAAACAATCTCCAAAGCAGTTATGCAGCATTGGATAGGAGGAAAGCGGTAGATGTGGTATATCTTGACTTTAGGGTTTTGCTACTGTCTCATATGACCTTCTCATAAACAAACTAGGGAAATGCAACCCAGATGGATCTACTATAAGGTGGGTGCAAAACTGGTTGGAAAACCATTCCCAGAGAGTAGTTATCAGTGGTTCACAGTCATGCTGGAAGGGCATAACGAGTGGGGTCCTGCAGGGATCAGTTCTGGGTCCGGTTCTGTTCAATATCTTCATCAATGATTTAGAAAATGGCATACAGAGCACACTTTTATAAAGTTTGCAGATGATACCAAGCTGGGAGGGATTGCAAGTGTTTTGGAGGATAGGATTAAAATTCAAAATAATCTGGACAAGCTGGAGAAATGGTCTGAAGCAAATAGGATGAAATTCAATAAGGACAAATGCAAAGTACTCCATTTAGGAAGGCACAATCAGTTGCACACATACAAAATGGGAAATGACTACCTAGGAAGGAGTACTGCAGAAAGGGATCTGAGGGTCATAATGGATCACAAGCTAAATAGGAGTCAACAGTGTAACGCTGTTGCAAAAAAAGCAAACATCATTCTGGGATGTATTAGCAGGATTGTTGTAAGCAAGACACAAGAAGTAATTCTTCCACTCTACTCCGTTCTGATTAGGCCTCAACTGGAGTTTTGTGTCCAGTTCTGAGTGCCACATTTCAGGAAGATGTGGACAAATTGGAGAGAGTCCAGAGAAGAGCAACAAAAATGATTAAAGATCTAGAAAACATGACCTATGAGGGAAGATTGGGGAAAAAAAAAAAGGGTTTGTTTAGTCTGGAAAAGAGAAGACTGAGAGGGGACATGACAGTTTTCAAGTATGTAAATGGTTGTTACAAGGAGGAGGAAGAAAAATTGTTTTTCTTAACTTCTGAGGATAGGACAAGAAGCAATGGGCTTAAATTGCAGCAAGGGAGGTTTAGGTTGGACATTAGGAAAAACTTCCTAACTGTCAGGGTGGTTAAGCACTGGAATAAATTGCCTAGGGAGGTTGTGGAATCTCCATCATTGGAGATTTTTAAGAGCAGGTTGGACAAACACCTGTCAGGAATGGTCTACATAATTAATCCTGCCACGAGTGCGGGGGACTGGACTAGATGATCTCTTGAGTTCCCTTCCAGTTCTATGATTCTATGATGAAGAATCTGAGAGTGAGTTAGGAGTAGAAGTATTGTCTCCTGTTGAAGCAAGGAGGCTGTGATGGAGAGGATTAGGTGCCAGGGGAATAATATCTCTTCAGGGCCGGCTCCAGCTTTTTTGCCACCCCAAGCAGCGAAGCGGGGGGCGGGGGGGAGGGGGGAAATAAAGCTGCGGTCGGCGGCACTTCAGCAGCAGCTCTACTGCGCCGCTTCATTCTTCGGTGGCAATTCGGCGGCGGGTCCTTTGCTCCAAGAGGGACTGAGGGACCCGCTGCCGAATTGCTGCCGAAGACCCGAATGTGCCCTCCCTTTCCATTGGCCGCCCCAAGCTGGTGCCTGGAGCCGGCCCTGTCTCTCTTTACAGTGTTTGATCCCTCCACTTTCCTGCAAAAATCCGGATGGCTGGTTAGCAAGTTTAAAAAAAAAAACCCAACCCTTCTCTTCTTCCAGTATGCACATCTGCATACATACCACATGCTGGTTTCTTTACGCAGAGTGGGCTGGAGGGAGTATTATCTAGATTAGAAATTCAAGGGTGCCATTAAAAACCAGGCTTCTTCTTTATTTTACTCTTCCCTCTTCTAGCTTTGTAGTTTTCCTGCTGGCTTTATATTTTCCTCAGTTGTTCAGCTATAGTGGGCATCATTACAAGGCCATGGCAGATTTCTAAATTGGGTAGCCTCATACATTATGTATCAGAGATAAGAATCTGACCCTTAATTGCTCCATTAAATCTCTCAACGCTCCTCATGCTACTCCCAGGTATCTCTCTATTTTCGTATCATTACATATTTTTTAAAAGGTTAACTTTACACACTACAGGCCTGGTCCTCAAAAATGCTGAGCACCCACAACTCTCATGAAATACAGTGGGAATGATGGGTGCTCAATACCTCTCAGGATCAGGCACCAAGAGTTCTGGGTCCCTTTGCTTATGTTCTATTTTGATTTTCACTACTGCCTATAGACTATACCAGAAGTGTTTATACTACCTGACACAAGACTCTATAGAAGGGTATCATTCTCTATTCATCTCTCTAGGAGTTTAGAAATATGTTCTATACAATTCTATTTGTTTATCCTTATTAAATTATACAGGACTTTTCTATATATTTATGGTTGGGTGCATTATGGAGGCTTTTCACCTTCCTCAGAAGCAGTAGGTATGATATGGGCCATTCGTAGAATAAATCTTAGATTTGATGGATCAGTAGGCTGTCTGAAATGAGAGAGAAAATCTTGAGTTCCTATGAAATAGCTGTGGGCCTTTGGACTAAGAGGCTGCACCTTCTTCAATAGGTTTGGTTTTGAATCAGAACTAGACCCATTTGATACATTTCAGAGGAAAGAACAAGCTCCCCCCCTTTATTGTGAAATGCCAGGGCTGTTTAAAATTAATAGTAACCCGTGTAAAAGAGAAGAGGAGAGGAAATGAAAGAAACTTTTATTTTCCCCCAGAAACACCCCTATTTTCCTGCCTTTTCCATCAGAGCACAGGCATTTGTCAGCTTTGGCACCAGAAAACATTTTTTAAAAAAGTTTTCGAACACCAGGAATTCTTCTGTCCTTTTAAACATAGACGTGCAGGAATGTCTAGACTGTAAAATGGACGAAGAAAATGGAGTTCAACTTCTCAATCAGTTAATTTTGTTCTATATAGAGCACTGCACTTGTTCCTGCTCAGAGCAGGACTGAATGTTTATTACCCCAGGAAAACATAGAATACTGAATGTGCTCTTGGAAAATACAAAGGACAATGTAAAAGGCATTGCCTCCTCAAGGATGGGCACAAGACTGGGAATCAGCAAACTGGGCTTGTATTTTCAGTACTCTTAAATTCATTGTGTGATTTTGGGCAAGTAACTAAAGGCAGTATTTTCAAAAGTTTCCACCAATAGCCTGAGGTGCCTAGGGCCTGACTTGTCTAAGGTATGGAGCACTTGCCATGTCTCTACATTTCAAACACCAAGAATTATGGTAAATCAGGCCCTAGGCAACTCAGATTCAGACCCAAATATAGAACCACCCAAAACTACTAGAGCCAAATCTTTTGAGAGAGTCTCCATCTTCTGTCTATTGGTTTTCCCCAACCATAAAATGGGGATAAAACCAACCTTACAGGAGCGACAGACAAAGGTTGGGGAGGAGTATTATTCCACATTGGTAAAATGGGGATCTGAGGTAAAAAGGGATTGTGACTTTCCCAAGAAATCTCTGGCAAATCTCCTGAGTGCCAGACCAATGCCACAAGCATTCTCCTTCTTGAAGGCATGTGTGGCCCTTGTAGTTATGGGGGAATCCCCCTGCTTTGGGATCACAACATGCTCAGGGCTGGCACTTGTTGCCTAGTGTTAAGGTACCTGTTGTCCATTCCCAAACCCTGGAGGTACTAGTTGAAGAAGATTGAAAGCTTACCTGAAGAGTCCAGAAGAGGTCCCCTGAGTCTCCTTTTCAGTCCCACTCAAAACTAGTTTCCTGCCTGGCTAAAAGCTAGCATGATTGGTGCTTGGATTATTTTCTCCAGGTTCCGGAAGTGCAAATAGATCCCCTCCAGCAGTGTGTAGAGTCCTCTTGCTCATACTGGATGTCTAGGGATCACTTGCACCTGTGACTGAGGGGGTGAAGAAGGGAGACTCACTCAGGCAGTCAGAGCAGTATATGGAGTATTCCCTCTTTATTCTTGGGGGGAGGTATGTGGATACATCAATTTTTGGCAGCTGTAAATAACAAGGCGGGAAAAAGATTAAATGAAATGGCGCCTAAGCTCTCTTGATCTGTGGACAGCAAAATGTCAGGGTAATGGGAAATTCCCATTCTCTGACCCAACTGCCCCCACTCTCCATGTATTGTACATAAAATACAGTACACTCACTTCTAAAATAACTGCTCTGTTTCTTTTCCGGAATAAACAGAACACGTTAACCTCATCAAATGTGCATTCAGTCAGGAGTTCTCTGGCTGCACATGACTTTTCAGGAGGAGACTGGGGGAGCTCTGTGTACCTTAGCTGGAACAATTTCCCAACTTCATAGACAGAGCTCCTGCACTGTCCTTCAGAAAATTCCTTAAAACTATCCTGCTGCATGGCACGTTTATGACCACTTGGCACTCCCCTTAGTGTAATTTTTAACACTTCTAGTCTTCAAAGCACTTTAGAAACGTTAACTGAGTTATCCTCACAACACCTCCCTGGAATAGATAAAAAAATTTATCCTTAGCTTACAGATTGGGAAATGGAGAAGAATTGTAGTATTTTACCCCCGGTGACAGAAGGAGTTGGTGTCAGCTCTGGGATAAGAATTTGGGAACTTCAGCTTCTTAGGTTTATGTTCAGACCACACTTCTCTCTATTTCCTGCTCATACATATCTTGGTTAAGCAGCTATTTGGGTGCTGTAAAGTCATCCATAGATTGTTTGTTTATTTCTCATATAATGCTTCTCTAAGTTCCTGTGCTGGTATAGGTTGTCTGGTGGTGAAGTGCCTGTTTTGGATTGGTCAACCAGAATGAGGTACAGACTAGATATAATGACATATGAAGCCCATGCAAGGACATAGCTAAACCTAAACCATTGATTGTGTTAGCCAGAAACGTAGATACGTGAACTCACTCAGTCACTGCCAAATACCGCAGTATGTGAAAAGCAAATTGTGCTGATTGTTTAGAGTGCCCAGAGACCCGCCCACTTTATTTGAGTTGTTTGTTTTCTCTTCTTAGAACTGAACTAAGAGGATGTTACACTTTCTAAACTTGTAAACCAAAGTGACTCCTCATTGTTTTGCAATGCTGTTTTTTGTTTTACAGTGTCATGAAAATTATTATAATTAAAATGGAAATCTCTCTTGCCCTAGCTGAATGAGGGGTGTGGGTGAGGAATTCTGAAGGGTCAGTTTACTTCCCATTGTTAGTGCAGAGTTTAGGTCTGCATGGAAGATCTAATCCATGATGCTCTTCTCATGTGTGAGACTGTCCTGTGCATGTAGAGAAGTGAATACCAGAACTGAAATCAGCTATGAGGATCTGAGGGGAGAATGTAGCCCTTGTATGATTATATTGCTGCAAACTTTAAAATCTTTTAAAAAAGGTAAACCTGAGTTAGTGTGCCCTGTCACACAGGGTTGCCAGTAAAAGTCTGTACAGTTGGTTTGGGTGAGCTGTGTTTACACTGCATGTGGTTCCTTTCTAAACAAGCTAGTGTGCTGACTTTAAAATTAGTACAAACATGCTAAATGTTAATTTTTTTCTAGTTTTGATTTCAGTTGGGGATATTTTATATACAAGCATAACTGTGTGTGCAATAGGTGTTCACATTTTTCTCCCCTCCCCCCACAGCTTCAGTACCAATAGTAAGAACAATGAAAAGCATTAAATGTAGACTAAACCCACACTTCCTCCCTTGAGCGCTAAGCTGCAGCAAGCAGAAATCATTAAACTAGGATAGAGAAAATGACTTTTGGCTTTGTCTAAGCCCTCATGTCAGTGTTATTCTGCAATCTCTGTGTTGAATGGAAACTGTTTCCTTTCCACAAGCTCTAAACTTACAGACTAGGTTTCCTGCTTTCCTGTTAGTGCCTCCACCTACCCAGACAGTTTTGACATTTTGACTTACTGATCAGCTATTTTCTACCACAATTCTTTTAGAAAAGGTTTTGCATATTGTTGTAACAGCTGACTAAGCAGCAAAACAGCTCTGTAAGTGAGAGAAACAAATGCAGGGCTTTCTGCTTAGCTGTCTAGCAAAGCTCTGGTTTTTGAACATTTGAGAGATTTACCTTTACAACAAATCTGTTAGATAGATTTGCTGGCATTCAGCTGTGATACATTTGATAGGAAAGGATGCATTCTATTGCTCCTGGCATAAAGTAAAATGCATGTGGACCCTGAAAATACAGTTCTTGCAAAGGAAATGTGTATATTGAAACTACCACAGGAATATATGCAGACTGGGGATGCTTGGGAAGCTCTGAAAACAACACCATATGCAAAAATGACTAAATGAAAGCAATTTTGTATATGGATGCTCTACAGACCATCAATATGGAACTACAAAAGAATTTTCCAATATCTGTCACATCAGAACAACCCAGAATGATGCATTTTGGGGCATCAGCAGCAAACTTGGGAACAGGCCAGTCGACGTTTTGGGACTTAACAAAACGATTTAAAAAAAACAACCACCCTCCACTGCCTGGTTAGTGGGGACATTCAGAGCATATTTCTATGGTGGTTTCCATTTCTGTGTTCCCTTGGCAGGTTACCTCTGATGTATCTCAAAAAATAAATCGTGTCTGTCTTCAGTTAGAGTTGGGCGTACCTTCAAAGGTTCTGAAGACTTGAAAGGTTCTGGTGTCTCAGTTCTAATCCTTAGCCAAACTTCATCCAGACTTATTTGAATCTTTGTTTTATTTAGGTCTTCGTGGCAAAATCAGCTTTAGACTTCAATCTTAGAGTCATAAATCTACCATAAACAGACTCAGAATCTCAGCGGGCCGGCCTGTTGGGAAAAATGGGATGTGTTTCTTTGCAGTTAATAAACTCCTCAGGATGAGGACTGTCATTTCTACGGTATATGTGTACATTGCACAGCAACCTCCAGCATAAGGAAACAAGTGGCATCTGAAGAGAGGAACTTTGGTACGAGGACAAGGGCTTGAGGCTGAAAAGTGAAATATTTGAATGCCCCAGTTTTAAAACCTGCATGGCAAGTGGCATTCTATCGCCTGAAGTTACCAGGTTGTGCTATGCAAGGGGGATGGGACAGTGTGTGGAGTGGGGGTGGCTTTTCCCTCTCCACTATTTGACAATTTTAAATGAATTTTAGAACGAACAAGAGAGAGTGGTAGTTCTGACTGGTGAAATCCTCTATACAGCCACAGAACAAGCACAACATGGGCAACACCACTGCAGGCTTTCCTAAATGCTCAGTCTCTATTCCTATTGCAGTCACTGCCCTAGCTGCCTTAAACTGGCCCTGCCTCAGCAAACTGGGGCCTTAGGCACACTACGTCATGTGACTCTTCCTTGGTTCTAATCTGTGCCGTGGCCCTGCCCACCCAGCTGAAGTAAATAGTGGCAGGTGGTCCTATTTCGCTTCCCAGAGAATTAGAGGTGGCAGCATGGGAATGCGTTCTTCCCCCAAGAATGGCAGTAGAGTACCCATGTCCCTTAGGAGCAGCATTCACGGAACTTCGGCTGATCCTAACATCAAATTTTAAGCATATAGAGAGTGATCAGTCTTGAGAGGTTTTAATTCTGACATTGATGGTGCACTAAGTGTTACTGGTTGACTGAATAGATTATTGCATAATAGACTATTGCATCCTCCTCCCCTCTTGGTGTGCGTGTGTGTTTTAGTAAAACAAGTTGTTCGAAGTAATACAGTAGGCTGGCTGGAAGAAAGAGGATTATGGTGATGCAACTGTTTTTTATTTGTGCTTCTTTCCTGTTGCTGTATGCAGATTCCACAAGCTCCCTCTCCCCAGGTCTTCCTCACAATTTCCTGATCTCTTCATTTGTGTAGCAGAAACTTCAGTAGGCTCAAGAGGAAGATCTCCACTAACAAATCTGAATACATTTAATTCATTAGAAGAACATCACTGCTTGCTGTTGTAGCTGGTTCTTACAGTGAAGGCCGTCATCAATATTGCCAACCCCACATGTTAAAAGATAATGGGGTTGGGTTTAAAATCATGAGATTATGTAAAAATAATAGATTTGGTGGGTTTTTTTTATTTGACTTCTACTTTTTGAGCCTTAAGGGTGCACTGGAGTCACATTTTTGAAGCTTTCTGCACAACTACAAGGGCTAGAAACTATTTTTGTTTAAAAATGAAGGCTGAAATCATCACATATCCATTTGACTCCAGGAGCTGGGGCTTTAAGGAAAACAATAATAATCACGAGGCTCATGACAACATCACGAGAATTGACCACACTGCATCATTGCTCTCACAGATGTGAGAAGAAGGTCCCTGGTGGTTCTTTTAATGGTACATTTGTTGGATGGAGAGATCTCTTTTCTCTATCCCTGGGAGATCCCAGTATTTGAGAGGAATTAAATGGGTTGGTGCTTCTCTCCACAATTTGGCCATAGAAGGGAGAACACTCATCTGGTTCTGAAGCCTGAGGTGCTAATCACATAGGATATGGTGTGCTGAGCACTTCATGTTGTCATAGAACTCTGGTATGGTGCTGTACATGACATGCTGTACATTACGTTCCATGCCTACAGCCTTTGCAGTCTAAATAAGACACAGGAAAGCAGTTCAAGGGATGCAGAATGTGGGGATCATAAATTATAAGGATTTGCTTGAAGAGTGGAAAGGTTAAAAGGAGGAAAGAGGATGCTTGGCATTGATGACACAAAATGTGTTTAGTGGGACAGCGGGAAACCAAGTGTGGTAGGGAAAGGGAGACACGGGGAGTAAAAAAGTGAGAGGATTGGGAAGAGTGTAGGGAGTGAGATGAGGTATAGAGCAGGATAACAGAGGTAGCCGGTGGAAAGATTAAGCAGGACCTTCTAGGTGAGGCTGAGGAGCTTGAATAGGATGTGGTAAGTGTTGTCTTACTTAATGTCTTTTCTCTTAAGTGTTTGCCATTGAAACCTGAGTACAGGCCCAGCAGGTGCTCTCTAAGCACAGGCTATCTTATGTACCAGCAGGGGACAAAGGATTGTCTCTGGCAGAGCTCTGTAAACAAGTGACAGTCCTCATAACTGAACAAAGACATCAACAAACCGTGTTAAACCGTCAAGCCTTTAAGTCCTTGCTCAAGGAGCTGACTTCCACTTGCTGTTTAGTATAAGTAAGCCTCCTGCCTTCTTACATTCCACTTACAAGCAGACTCTCAAAATCTGGAGTCACTCTATGTAGTTCACTGTCTGGAATAGTGATGGGACAACCTGGGTTCTAATACTAAATAACCCAAATCAGTTTGGTTCATGCACTTGGGAGTTTGGCCCAATGAGAAATACCCTGCAAGACAGTGAAGAAAACAGACTGTTTATCCCCTATCTTTCACAGGGTATCGAAACATGACTTTCTATGAAGTGAGTGCTAGGGTGTAGACTCTGATCTTTCAAATGCTTTAGGTGGAAGACACTGATAGCTAGTGTCCATGCTCAGCTTCTGGAGTGGACAGCAAAATTCTTTCTGGGCAAGCCCAGACAAAACATAAATATGAGCCATCTTCCACGCAGTACTATATATGAACGTGTCGAGCAGAAAAGGCTTTCTTGAAGGAGGATTTGATTGTTCGTGTTAACTGTAACCTAAGTTGTTTGGGACCTGTTATCACAGACCGCCTCGCTCTGTGCCACACTGCACAGCTGAGATTGGGGAAGGTGCTTGAGCTGGAGTCCTCTCACAATAAAAGGGAGAGGGCTGCTGGGAAGGAATTCAGTTCCCCCTTGGTCTGCTATAGCCTTGCTTTGTTACCTTTCTGGTCATGCTTCAAGGCCCAGTTTTATTCCTCAGGAGGACTTTGCAGGAGAAGGTTGTCCTGGGAAGGGAAGGGATTTTCAATTTTTGATTTGACACTTTAATTGTCATTTGGAGCATTATGGGAGTGAGACAGGGATGGCGGGATGAACCATTGTTATTTCTTGCTGTTGATACTGGCTGTAAGGGTACCCAGAACAAAGGATGGGCTCCTTTCAAATTGGTCTGATAATTTTTTTATCAACTGAGATAAACAACAGTTCCAGAGTAGCAATTGTTGCTGCTACAGCAGCCTGTCCTCTGCTTATGGAGGAATATACATCATAAAGCATTTAAAGCCCAGAGGAGTGATGAGGGCTGCTAATGAAGAGTAAAAAGCAGCTTCTGGAAGTAATAATAATTAGACTAATGCTAAGATGAAAAGCATTTATGCAGAGCCGAGGTGGAGAATACTGAATGTGCGGAGCGGGTGGAAGAGTGTCCTAATGAACTAACAGAATGATTCGGGGATGTCTAGAATAACAAACGGGAAGGAAGATGCAAGAGTTGGATAGTGCAGACTCAGGAAAAAATTAGAGGTTTAGAGGAGAAGGAAATCATGGCTAAAATAAAACTGCCTAGGGAGCCAGGTGGGAGGAAGACCTTGAACATTACTGTACTTTGAGTTGAAAGTAAGGAAATGGAAAAACAAGGGCTAGAAGGAAAGAGAAAGGGAGCATTTCCCCCCCCTTAAAATGAACAATAGCGATTCTTACACGGAATGCTAGCACTGTTCTGAGGAAATGGAAATGTCTTGGAGTGAATTGTCCTAAGGGAAGCACTGAGGAAAGAGGAGGAAGCCACAGAGGTTCTCAACAAAAATCGCAGTCATGCCTCAGAGTCACCTTCAGTTGCACTAAAATATTTATCCCCTTTTGTGTATTCTTTGCTTGTATGTTGAAGGACTCTATTCGGAGATGTGGGAGGGGGAAGCTGCTTAAGCCTCTTATGATAGTAGAGCTGGTTAGGAATTTTTCATTGAATTGTTTTTCATTGAAAAATGCTGATTAATTGAAACTGAAGCCGTTCCCAAAACAGGGTTGGGTTTGATGATTTTCCCAGCTAAAAAAAAATAAAAAAAAAAAAAAAAAGTGTTCCAGAATTGTGGAAATGTTCCCTCTGACATTTTCAAAATGAAATAGTCCAGTTTTCCAAATTGAAATGACTTTTTGTTTAGGGATTTAAGTTAAATAGACCAACAAGAGGTGTGTTTGTTTGTTTATTTATTTATTTATTTATTTATTTTTAAAAGAAAAAAGTCTAAATCAAAACAAATCCCTTGGATATG
This sequence comes from Trachemys scripta elegans, assembly GCF_013100865.1. Classification (NCBI taxonomy): domain Eukaryota; kingdom Metazoa; phylum Chordata; order Testudines; family Emydidae; genus Trachemys; species Trachemys scripta. The sequence continues at coordinate 74,513,119 of NC_048300.1, forward strand.
ATCAAAAGGAAATGATTCAACTGACCTGAAATTAATTTTTTTTGTTCATGAATATTTTCAAAATTTTGACTCTCAAATGTATGAATGGGATGGGTAAACTGTTTCCCAGGCAGCTCTAGATGATAGTACTGTTGGGTAAGATGTTACAGGGATAAGTAACAGAGCAGTAAAAGGAGCTTTATGAGCCTCTTCCTGCTGTTAATTTCTTTGGACCAAATTCTTGTTGACTTTGTTGGGTGTGCACTAGTGTCACTGAGAGCAGAGTTTGGCCACCTCTGTGCATTGTGTGTATCTCACTTTACTGCATGCTTTACATGATAGAACCGAGTTACCCAATTCTGTTATGCAAGCTGCATCTGACACTGGCATTGTGGCCCTCTTGAAAGATTGCTCAGTTCAAAGTATTTGACATTTTATACAAAGACAAAAAAGAACAGCCAGAAAAAATAGTCAAAAGCAGCCAGTCAACTTCGATATATTCTCCTCTCTTTCCAAAAAAATGAGCATCTCTCCAAAACAATCAAAGCTGCCCTGTTAAATAACATGCATTCCATACAGAGGAAGTACAGCATGATGGGATTACATGCAGATTCCAACTAAAACAGTCACAATTGTTGGCTCATAACAAGGAACTAAACTGAAGGAAATTGGAATCTGAAATTTCTTATACATTATAGAAAACTGGAGAGAAACAGCATTTCAATGGTGCAGGCAGGCTATTAGTCATCACTGTGCTATATTACAGTGTGAAGGCGGGGGGGGGGTGGGGAGGAAGGGAGAGAGCACTATGCATGCAAGATGTGTATGTCAAGCAGTTATTGTTTCAGACATACAGCCAGATTCTCTGGTCTGCTGAGGCCATTTTGGGCCACACAAGTGTGGAAAGTGGCTTTACTGCAACCAGAGATGGCCAGCGAAGAATTCCCCCTGTTCATGGGTATTCTCTGTCTCTTGACTAGCTGATTTCTGCCTCACTCTTCCCAGTGGGGGGGGGAGGGGTGTTCCAGGGGCAGGGCCGGTAGGTGAGAGGAGGGGATGGTATGGTGGAGCAGAGCTCATCTATGTCTGATCCTCAACTGGCATAAGATGAGGGATGTTATGCCAGTGGTGTAAGTTAGAGCTGCTCATAGGTAGCCCTAACTTGCCTCAGAGCTTAGTGGCTTTGGATTAGGTAGCAATAGCCACCTGCCTGCAGCCCCCCATATCCAATCTGCATGAGCAGATGTTTGGCGAATCGAGACCCTAACCCTTCACCAGTGTGGTGTCACCTTCCAGAAAGTGCATAAGCACTTGTGTGTGGCACTCACCCTGTAGTTATGTTTATGGAAAAAATAACAGTAACATCAGGAAACTTATTGGCCATCTGTAACGTGGTCCCTTTCATCCTCTGACTCAGCAGTGTCTTTGGAGCTCACCACAGGAAACTCTACATCTCATTTTTGGAGCTGGGTTAAAAACAACATTTTTTTCCCTGCAAAAAATTTAGACAGGAATATTTTCATTTAAAAATATTGTTTACAGAAAATGTTCAAAATAAAATGAAATCTTTAATTTGATTTGTTTTTTGAAAAGAAAAAAAATGTTCAAAATTTCACATTATTTTCCCACTTTTTGTGTGTGTGTGTGCGCGCGGGGGGAAGCACTGAATGCAGTAGAGTGAATGATGGCTACATTTTCATTCCCTTTTTCTTTCAGTTGTAACTTTTCAAAGCTTCTCCCACTTCAGAAAACTAAGAGTGGCAGAAAGAAAAATAAAACACTAACTTTGCCAAGTTGCCTTCTTCAAACACACACAACTTCAAATGATGATGTTGAGCTATCATCGCAAATTATCCCGATTATAAAAGTTACTGAGACCTTACAGAAAAACGGGGAAAACATTCTGGGCCCAATTGTCTTCTCATTTAAAGACCCGATTGTCCCTGGCCCTTGCACGGGTACATGGTGGGTGGAGAAAATGCAAAGTAGTAGGACATTGTATAATCTGCATCAATCCAAGAAGAGGATTGAGAGGGTTTGTGCCTCAGGAGCTAATTGGGAGCAGAGAGAGAAGTGTGCTGTGATATCCACAGGGATGGTACAGGATAAGTTCTCCTCTTGAGTCACAATGTCTCTTGAGGCTCTGAGAGGTGAAGGCTATACGCAGTCCAGCCCTAAATTAGTCCACGAAATTGCACTAGTTACACTGAGAGGAGAATTTTGCTTTCCAAAGGAAGGATAAAACGAATCTCCTCTTTCCCCTCCCCTACTCCCTGCTATTTAAGGTAATATTAAATAGTAGCCATTGGTATCGAATAAATACTTGCTAGCCTTGAAAAATCAGGAGACCAGGCTTGAGTGGCAGCATTGGATGGAATATAGGGCTCCAAATCATGGAATGCAGGCATGCACTGGATACGTGTCCTCACTATGCAGCAGCAGCTGCTCAGAGTAGACGGCGGGTCGGCCAGAGGAAGCTGGGCAGGCATGTAAAATAATGCTTACCACAGACTGTTGGAAGAATCTTGGGGAAATGTAGGGCCAGATTATACCCTGTTCACTGATGCAATTCCATTGAAGTTATGTGGTCAGCTACAATAAATATACAGTCTATGGGCCAGTGGAGTTGCACTGTCTGCCACGTCAGAGGAGTTACACATATGAGAGCAGTATTTGATCCATAAACTATCTACTTACTGTATATGCTTGGTGGTGGGTGAGTGTGTCTTTTGGCTTTGGCCGAACTTCTGTAAACACTTTTATGTCAGAAGAAAGATTTAATGAAATGCTATAAACTCATAATTGTTTGTGTTTTTTTCTGAGAGCACTATTTGATTTATCCAAATGTCTTCAGAATTACTGATCCAGTTACAAATAAGACTTATATCAAAGATTTATCCCATCCCCAATCTAGAATGTATTCTATTTTATGTATTTTTTCCTGAATCTTTTTTTTTAACCAAGGCAACAGCATGAAAACAGACCTTTCCTCTCTAAGGCCCAAATCCTGAATTCCCATTAAAGTCAGTGAGAGTTTTGCCTCTGTAAAAACTGGATAAGGACTTGGATTTGGCACTAAGAATGATTCTGTCTTTTTGCTGTTTATTCCCCACCTGAAGTCCTAATCCTCTCTTTGTGACTTCATAATCATTTCCAGAGCACGCAATAGTGATGCCACACCCAAGGGATTATGACTTCAGATGGGAACTAAACAGCAGGAGCAGATGAATTTTTAATAAATAAAGTTTCTGTTTTCATGCAAATGTCCTTCGTAATAAAGAATGAGGGGAGTGAGAAATACAGACATTTATGATATAGAAGCAGGACTGTTTGGAAACAGACTTTTTATTGGCTTTCCATGAGGCGCCAGCTGCTCTTTAATGTTTTCATTTCCAAGTTTTATGTATGAAAGCACTAACTTGTGTAAACAGAAAGGCTGAGAAAGTTATGGGGAGTGTTGTTAATGATGGGTCAACCTCAAAAGACTGGGAGATTTGGATCAGAAAAGGCTTGAGAAGTCTTGATGTTTGTTCAGAGCTTGACCTTGACCTCCTTGACCTTTTTATTTTTTTTTAGGCCCCCCTATCATCTCTCTTGTTTCCTAATACCTCCAGCAGTGCCTCCTCTCTCCTTCCAATGACCACCTTTCCAGTAGGCCCTGATGTCTTTCTTTCCCATGACAATCTCTCATACCCTCCTTAACATTGATAATATGGGCAACAAGTTAATGGTAAGATCTTCTGCAGGAAGCAAAAAGTCTCCTTCCACCTCTGGGGGCACTACTGTTCTTTTGAGGACAGCACTTCTGTCAGGGGATGCCCTAGGACGACTTCCCCTTCAGGAACAAGATCCACTTTGAATGGAGGCCCTACACAACTTTGCTTCTTCCTCCATATCAGATCTGGTCTCTCAGAATGTCCACCAGACTCCTTTTGTGTTCCAGCCAATGAAGCCAACCTCAATGTGTTGTTTGTCCACAGCCACCTTTGTGCTTTTTTTCATGCAACTACTTAAGCACAGGAGGGCCTCCCAGTTCTGGTCTGTCCAATTGCTTCATTCAGATCCCTCTTTAAGATTCACATTTCCCTTGAAATTGACAGGAAATGAGTTAATTATTTTTATATTTAAACAGATTTGAAGGTCAAGATGGGCATGTGCCAAAACTAAGCAACAGCATGTTCATAATGCTCTATCCTTCCTCATGTCATGCCCTGGATACTGTTTACCTTTGCTCATTGGGCCCAAGCCTGGGGTTTGGTCACATTCTGCTCAGCACAGGTCTCTTAAGTGTGGGAATACCTCCTTCTCAGAAATTCTAGGGCTGGACAGAGGTGGTTTATCTCCCAGCACAAGTTAGAGCAGTCTCAGAGTAGCTGTTTAGGAGGGAGAAGAGAGATTTTGTTTCTTAACGTCCCGTGGTTATGGAACTGACTTTCTTCCCATATATGTTGTCAAGTGTGGCTTGAAGCAAGTGTTCTCAGATTTATTTTTCTTTGCCTTTTATCTGTTTAAAGTAATTACTGCCAAATGAAGGGCTCCCAGAAGTTACATAGAAGGTGTTAGATAAGTGGTAAAGGCAAAGAGGTAGGTTCAGTGGGGAGATCTAATGAATAAGGAGGAATGAGCTTTCTGTATATGTAAAACTCCCAGAGATCCTGCATTATTTACCAACCAAGGGCTTGATCTTGTTCCCATTTAAGTCAATGGGAAAAACTGTTTGTTAGCGTAGGCTGAAATAGTTCCAAAAGCCAACTATGACAAGGTAGCTCATAAACACACAACTTCTGACACATCTCCCAATCTATAGATTACTTCATTCATGCTACAAAATTTCACATTAATTCTTCTACCCTCCAACTTCCTTTTGAAGGCCTTAGTTTTGTCTACCTAATCTCTTCAAATATTAAGGCCAAGATCTTAAAAAGCATCTGATTAGTTTGGGTGCCTCCATTTTTGGGTGCCCAACTTGAGAGACACAAAAGAATAGTGTGTGTTCCAAAACTGAGGCACTTTTGAAAATCTTGGTCTATGTTGCTGGGATATAATGTAGCCTGTAAATAGTGTAGTTCTTTTCTGAGGGCCACATACTCAGCTGGTGTAAATCAGTGTAGCTCTACTGAATTTAGGCTTTAGAATTCCCAGCTTTCTCTGACACCAATCACTGATCTGTATCTCTGTCCTTATTAGGCTTATAATCTAAATATTTCATGTTGTGTCACTATACACTACACTTACTTTTATTTTTTATTTTACTATGTGGTGTTTTAGGATGCGTGTCATGAATGGCATTATACAAATTCTTATAGTGTTTCTTTTTTGTTTGACAGTTAGCCCTTTTAGAGAGAGAACACATGGCACCTCGTTTCCAAAAATAGTCACTTAAACTGAGCTATCACATGCATGTTCAATCAGATAATTGCATACACAAAGTAGACAATATCTCAAACCTGTACCTGTGTGAGAGAGAGAGACCCTTTGGACTTACAGTTACCCATTTTGCCTGACTATTTTTGTGAAAGTAATATTCTGTTTGCTCATAGAATCATAGGGTTGGAAGGGACCATAATGGTCATCTAGTCTAACCCCCTACCAAGATGCAGGATTTGTTGTGTCTAAACCATGTACAAGAATATTTTATATCTCACCTGTCTAGATTTGACAATGTGACTGCTGATGATCGCTAAGATAATGAGAGAATTTTTCTTCATGAGAACAATTCCAGATTTATTCATAAAGTCTTGAAAATGACTTCTCCTTTCTGAGTATTCCTTTCCTCTCTCCTCCCATTCAAAATTTATTTATTTTTAAGTTGTTGTAGGAGGACAACTGACACTGATTGGTATGCAAACTCTAAGTGCCACCTTTAGAGGGTTCTTAAAAACCCATAATGAGTAATCTGTATATTTCTGAAAGGACTCCAAGGAGGGGGCTGCAGTTTCACTTGAGGTCTGTTGACAAAATAAGTGTCAATTCATGACAAACCAACTGCCAAAAATAACCACACCAGCTATTGGAAACAATTGGAGAACACTGACAGTACATCCTTTCTTAGGTATTGAAGATAATACACTGAGTATAGAGCCCCTAACTGGTAAACTTACATTTTTTTAAACCTCAGCTTAGAGGGGTAATCAGAAACTGTATTTTACGGGATTACTTGTACATTATTTTTCTTGCCCACAGCTAGTCATTTTTATACATAAACTTAGTTCTATAGTGTTTCTTGCAGACGTATACTGTAGGCAGTTGTTGAAAAAATTATTTTTCTTATTTTGTCTAATAACTTGATGTTCTTTGTGTAATGTGGGCATCTGAGAGCTAGTATCTGGATGGAGACCATTTAACACAGGCCACCAAATAGCCAACAAAATGGAACAAGTTTTGGTCACTACCAGCCTGGGCTACATATTTTGCTGAACTAAGGATAAAAAATTCATTATCAGTCGCCTTAGCCATCCATTGTTCCCTCTCCCCACAAAAGAAAAAGTTGCTGAGTGTTTATAAAATTTCTCCTCTAAAGTAGGCAGTACAATTCCATGCCAATGTACTGAGTCTGCAAATGAAAAGACTGAGAATGTATTATGCTCTTTTTGTCCTTCCCTGTCACGCATGTCTACTTTGATCCACACAAAAAGAAGATCTAAAAAACGTGATTATTTCATGGAGAGGAATCTAACTAAAGACAGGATGAGCAGAGAAACATAGGGAGGAAAAGCAGACTAAGTAACTCCGCTAGGGCCTGATCCAATGCTCATTGAAGTCAACGGAAAGACTCCAACTGATGTTAGTGGGCTTTGGATCAAGCTCCTGGGATCCCCTTCCTTGTAACTAAGTTGTACCTCCCACAGTATTGTTCCCATAAATACATACTCCGCTCTTTTGAAAATGTCTGGAATTGTTGCCTTAGGTAGTTGGTAGACGAGAGTAGCATCATTTGTGACACTGACTGCATTGTGAGAGGAATCCATGGCAGAGATGGCTATGTTCTGTTTCAATAGCTGTTTACAAACTGGGACATTTAATCCTATCTTTTGCTTCAGACCATGTGGTGATTATATGCAAGGAAGGGATTCTTCTTTCCCCCATGCATCTGGCACTACACAGTGAATTGTGTTCTGCCTCTCTCTGAAACATTACTTATGGCCAGTGCTGGGGCAATGTGGGATGCCACTCTAGATGGACTGATGTTAAATCATTTATTTTACTACTGGACAATAAAGTTACTTTTGATTGTAAAACTAGTATTAAAGCAGGCGAGGGGCCGGCTTAGAACATCTGATGCTGAGTCCCTCAATAATGGTGTCAGTATATTGTTACCGGTTGGTGACAATTCCCAGCTTGATGCTCAGATGTTAATACAAGGCAGTTCCCAGTTTGTATAGTTAGTGTCAAAGTCTTTCTCAAACGTATAACCTTTTGGTATACCAAGATGAGCAAAATAGGAATAAAACCTTTCCTTAAGGGCAGGCAACCTGCAGGGTCACTTGGAAGCGCTGTTATTGGTGAATATTTATGCTTTATTGGTTATGAGTGTCCCAAATTCTTATTGTGCCATATTGTTGTTTGACCAAAGACTTGTCCTGCTGCAGAGTTCTTTGATTTAGGAAGGTTCCCCTTGCGATATGCGTTTCATGAATATGAAGAGCAGTTGTCAGAATGGCCTAGATTCATAAAGACACTTTGGCGTTGTGATGCTCAGCACCTGAGCACCTAACTTTTAGGCACTTAGAAAAATCACATGAACAACACTGCGATTCACAAGGCCTGAGTTAGGTGCCAAGGCTCCCTATACAACGAATGGGGAGAGAATGGGAATCACAAAAGCCAGAACAGGAGGAGAGGAGCTGCCTAAACTGACCAATGGGAGATGCCAGCGAGAACGTTGTGTGTTAAGCCCTCTTCTCCCCCCCCACACACACACTGAGAGAGCTGCCTAAGACCATGCTGCAGTGAGGCGCCTATTTCTGCTAGTGATTCACAGCCAGGAACCCTTCACCTGGAATCAGGTGACTTAGGCACCTGAGTTTATTGTGAGAATGAGTTAGGCACCTGCAAAACACACACAACAAAATTTGTCTGGAGGAGGTTGTGTCCACCTTACAACTTTTTAGCCTAGTGTTTAGAGCACTCACCTGGGAGGTGGAAGACTCAAGTTCAATTCCTGCCTCTGCTTGGTAGGGGAAAAGAGATTTGAACTAGTCTTTCCTACCTCTTAGGAGGGTGCTCCAACCACTGAGCTATGGGATAGTCTGAAATAGGGCTCCCTCGATATAACTAATTAAAGAGTGATTTGGGCAGGGGGACCAGACCCTGGGTTTCCCACCTCCTGCCTGGATGCACTAAGCACTGGGCTACAGTGTCATTTGTCATGCTCTATGACTCAATGACTCTTTAAGTATTTATATGCAATGGAACAGCTCCAACAGGAATGCTCAAGGGGAACCTCTCTCCTCCCCCCGCCTGAGAATCCCATAGCTCTGTGGTTAGAGTGCTCTCCAGAGAGGTGGGAGACCCCTGTTCAAATCCTTTCTTCTCCTCAGATAGTGGTGGTCATTGAACCTGGGTCTCCTGCATCCCAAATGAATGTTGTAATCACTGGGATAAAAGTTATAAGATGGCCAGATTTTGAAAGGGACATGATCTGGTAGGTAGCCTCTGAACACACCTTCCAGGTAGGGCCCTCCTCGCAGGTTAGGCAGCTGAATACCTATTTTCCCTGGTTTGTGAATCACTCTGAGGGCTAGGCAGGAGATAGGTATCCGTATAGCTCGAGTGAGATAGCGGTGCCATGCCAACCTGAATGTGTTGTTTGTCCAGAGCCACCTTTGTGCCTTATTTTGTGCAACTCCTTACAGCACAGAAGGGCCTCCCAGTTCTGGTCTGTCAAACCACTTGTTGCTTCATTCAGATCCTTCTTTAAGACTCTAATTTTCCATGATTGGAACATAGGCCTAGATGTAGTTTTTACCCTGAAAATGTAGGCACTAAGTGAGTTTAGGCATCTACAGGGTTCAGCAGGAGTTTTGTAGATCATAGTGGAGCCTAAAACTAGGACTTAAGTGCTAAAGCCCAGACTTTGTTGCCTATGTCTGGGGTTTGTGTACCTAAGTACCTTTGTGAGTCTAGGCCAACTTGCTTGCAACAAACTCTGTATTGGTAGATGGTGTGAAAGTAGTGTTAAGGGAGCCAGCATGGTCCAGTGAATAGTGTTCTGAACTGGGCGCCAAAACAGTTGCGTTCTATCCCAGGCTCTGACATGAACATGGTCTGTGGCCTTGGGCAAGTCACTTAAGAGCTTTCAAAAACTTAGATCCAAGGGATTGATACAGGAGCCTCATTTCCATTGACTTTCTATGGGATTTAGGCTCTGAAGTCATTTAGGGCCAGATTTTGAAAGGTGTTTAGATACCTAACTCCCACTGAAATCAAAGGGAGCTAGGTGCCTAAATTATACCTTTAAAAATCTGACCCTTAGTCACTTTTGAAAATTTTACTCTTCATTTCTGTGTGTGTCTGTTTCTGCATCTGTAAAACATGGGTAATGCTGCTTTCCTTCTTTTGTGAATTGCATTGAGATTTACCAAGGAAAAGGACTATATAATTAAGTATTATCATTTTTTATTGAGTTGCCCTGCCTCTAAATCCCTGATTACTACCCAGTTCCTCGTTACAAGGAACCTATGTTCAAAGAAACCCCGATACTTTAGTGTTAGGTGGTTTACAAATGTTATAGATGACAACCCTTCCTGCAAGATCAGACCAAATGTTCTTGAATTTTAATGGTGACAGAAGTGATCTGAAAGAAATACAAGTCTGCAGTTCCTACTTGGGAATTTGACATTTCAAGCTCCGTGCACTATTTATTTGCCATTCACATAGCTGATTTCCTACCTGTAACTGATAAAATGTTTGAAACACATCATACTGCATTTTATTACTACTGTGTGTACTGCAGGAGCACCTGAGGGTCCCGGGTGAGATCAGGTCCCCATTGTGCTAGGCACAGTACAAACACAGAGTTCCTTACCCCAGACATCTTATAATCTAAACAGACGGGAACCAGACAGAGGTGAAGGGACTTGCCCAAGGTCACCTAGAAGATCAGTGGCTGACCTAGGAATAGAACCCACGTCTCCTTGTCTAATGCCCTATCCACTGGACAACATTGCCTCAAAGACTAGAGTTCAGATCCTCTATAGATGGTTTGCAAAGTAAGTCAAATATTATTTAATCTGATCAGTGATGCTGTTTTCCATTTCATATTTTGGGCATCCCCTTCAGAGAAGTGATTTATTTGCAAATGCATCATCTTGAGACCTTACATTGTAAGGTAGACTTTTAACATCTTCCTGGGTAAACATAGCCAGATGTAGACTATGCAAGTGTTACTGTTAGGTGTTACACATTAGTATTCATAATGGACTGTATACTTAGATTATATTGGCAGTGAAACTATGTAAAATCTGAGTCCTCCAGTTGAAAAGCCCTATCTACATGCAAAATATTATAACAACTAGGCTTGGCAGAACTTGATTTTTATTTTTTGATAATTTTGCGGGACATCAATGTTTATTTGTGAGTATTTTTAAAGATTTTTATCTATTTACATTTTCACAGTTGTGCAAAATTATGGCATGTCAATAGGTGGATCAGATAATTATTTAAAGACTGTAGATGTTGAGATTCAGAAAATTAAAGCTTTATAACTGTTAAAACACAAATTGTCAACATTGCATCAAAATATACAAAGTAAATATCCTTAAATCAAACTCTAATAACTTCTTAAGCAGCATTTTTCCTTTGCCTATCTGTAAATTTAGATTTATTATCCACAGAAATTTTTGTGTTTGTGCATGTGTGTGGTGAAGTCAACATTTACCAGTAAAAATCTCTAACCCTGCCAAGCCTAATTAGAATGTCAGTCACACATCTCTAGAAGGCGACACAGTGTTTGAATCAATTCTTCTAATTCTAAGAATTCTTATCTTATTGCCAGCTTGGTAGTTCTCTCTGTCTCAAGTGACTCTAAAAGCCATCTGGACATGTTGAAAATCAAAGTACTTTCTGGTTTAAGTGGGGTTGCATTGTTTGTCTCTCAGAATAAATCCCTCTATATCACTCAATATGGTGCTTGATGAAAACAGCTGATGTTCAAGTTCAAACCAAAAGCAAAGACAATGATTTGAAACCAGCAATAGCAGCCTGATATCACCTTCCCAGTTGCACCTCAACAAACCAACAAAAATATGCAATTTTCTCTGCGCATGCTGCCAAACTGTGTTCTCACTCTAGTCCCTGGGTGTTTTATCTTTGATTTAAATAGGAATGAGTTGGCCCTTAGTGGTTTTTGACTGGAAAGAATACAGACTGGGTCTGACCTTGTTGAAGTGGTTAGGATGGTCACAGATTGTAAGAACTGTCTCAAAAATAGTTTTAATGGGTCTGATTCTCCACTCTGTCACACTAGGGTAATGGAATGGGGATTCAGGTCCACCACATTAGCTATTTTAGTTACTTGCTTTCTTTCCATTGCACTATATATTAGATTTGTGCCCAATCTCTTTCTCAGATTTTGGTTTTAGGCTATTTCCACCCCATCCTCTCCATATGGAACAGAATAAAGTTAAGAAACAACATTTTCAAAGAATAAAGACTTGGATGGAGCCCATGTTTTCTTGTGAGTCTGCTACAGCTGTTAATTTGTGGAAAACCTCAGTGGAAAGTAAGCAATATGGCAGCATCATTTTACATGAGAATTCAGAAATGGCCTCATTCCAAACCTTGGCTGATTTAGGCTCTTGGCTTTCATAGACAAAGCTTTGTGTAGTGTCATGCTTTTTTATAGACGATGTTGATGCAGCTGTGGAAGGCTCTGATGTTCTTTAATGTGGAACTGTCGTCATTCAGTCAAATTCAAGTATTGTGGATTTGTGATTTTGTGTCTTTGCTCATCAGACATTAGTGGGCAAGTTTGAGGAGGGTTGGGATGCTGTTAAGGGGGGGAAATCCCATATAAATAGGTTCCCTCTTCCCCTTCTTTATGAATGTGCTGAAACCAAAATCTCACTCCCAAACAGTCATGAACTTTGGGAAAGTTTGGAGCTGGATTTGAACTTTATGGCTTGGACCCTCTACATCTCCAGGACATGCACATTCGTCTCTTTCTGTAGACATTATTCCCATCCAGTATTTGCCAGGCAGAGTTGGTGGCATATCAAAATTTAAGTACTTTACGGACTGCAGCAATGTCTTTTCATTGGATGGACATTTTTGTTTGCAGAGAGTCTATGGTATGCTGCTTAGTGAGAGAATTTTACAGTATACTTTTGGGAGAAATGCTGCACTTCTTTGGGATGGATTAGATGACCTAAAAAATGTTTTCCAGCTGTGAAATCTATGTTGCTAATAAATGTCATCACAGCTATTGACTTGGGGAGCATCAATGGTAGGACTAAGAGAACCTCTTGAGATGTTGTTGACCATTCATATTGCAGTGGCACCTATAGACTTATAGACTATAGAATCATAGAATCATAGAATATCAGAGTTGGAAGGGACCTCTTGAGGTCATCTAGTCCAACCCCCTGCTCAAAGCAGGACCAATTCCCAGCTAAATCATCCCAGCCAGGGCTTTATCAAGCCGGGCCTTAAAAACCTCCAAGGAAGGAGACTCCACCACCTCCCTAGGTAACGCATTCCAGTGTTTCACCACCCTCCTAGTGAAATAGTTTTTCCTGATATCCAACCTGGACCTCTCCCACTGCAACTTGAGACCATTGCTCCTTGTTCTGTCATCTGCCACCACTGAGAACAGCCGAGCTCCATCCTCTTTGGAACCCCCCTTCAGGTAGTTGAAGGCTGCTATCAAATCCCCCCTCATTCTTCTCTTCTGGAGACTAAACAATCCCAGTTCCCTCAGCCTCTCCTCATAAGTCATGTGCTCCAGACCCCTAATCATTTTTGTTGCCCTCCGCTGGACTCTTTCCAATTTTTCCACATCCTTCTTGTAGTGTGGGGCCCAAAACTGGACACAGTATTCCAGATGAGGCCTCACCAATGTCAAATAAAGGGGAATGCATCCAGGTCAGGACCCCATTGTCCTGCCCAAACATAGAGTTAAATGATGGTCCCTGCTCCAGTGAGCTAACGGTCTATAGAAACTGATTCAAAACTTTTCCCAGCCTGAAGCTGAATGTGTACCAACCTTCCTTTGGTATTGGAAAAATGCATGGTTATTTTAATAATAATCCTTTCTTGTGCGCATCTTCAGTTCCTGATTCCTGGCTGGGACTGAAACCTGGAGTCCTGAAGTACTGTGGGAAAGGCTGTGCTCAACCTTGTGAGAGAGCTGAGACTACCAGCTCAATTTTGTAGATTCATCAGACTCTCATATTCTGGGTCAGTTTCAGATAAGACTTTGAACTGTTACTTGTTTGGGGTTCAGAGAAACATTTAAAAGTTGGGGGTGGGGTTCACTCACCACTGATGTGGCTTCCTTTTAGTAACAGTAATAACACTTTATATAGTATGTTTCATCTGAAGCTCTCACCCACTTTTTGAAAATGCTTTAAATATTATTTGCACTTTATCGTTGGGGAAGCTAAGACATAAAAAGGTTACACAGTGTATCAATGAAAGATCTGGGACTAGAAATCATGTTCCCGATTCCCAGTCAATGCTCTAACCACTAGACAATCTGGTTACATTCCTCTTGTTGGTGGTGGTTTTGTTTCTCTTTCCAATGTCTTTTAAAGAAAACTCAGTTTGTATTAGTGTTGCCTTCTTCCCCATAACTGATAGATTGATTCCACTGTCTGTATGTAGCATCACTTCCTTCCCTTTCGGACTTGGCTAGGTGTTATGTCTCTTGTTTTTAGGGTGAATTAAGGCTGCATTCTTGTATGCATAGGATCTCAGCCTCGTGGTCAGAGGGAAATAAAGTGTTGGGAAGAAAGAGGAAGCTAGAGATGGGCTGTCCCTTTGAGGAGTCTGGGAGAGGAAGATCAAGGAGTTTGGGGAATGGAAAGTACTCTGTGGATGGGCATGATGTTTTCTGGAGGTGTTTGAAATTGGGTAAGTCCACTACAGAGGAAAGTAGAAGCAACACAAACTAACCACAACTTGCCTTGAACTCAGAGAGGAGTATGGCTAGGACTGCTGGGAAGTGCACTGATTCAGAACGTTCTCTCCCTGACACCCATAAGCCAGGCTGGAATGGAGTTTCTGGTGGAAACCCAAAGATCAGCTTCTTCTCTCTTGGGGTGAATTTTCATTCCAATGTCCAATTTCTCAGTGGAATAGGGCAGAATAATTTACACCTTCCTGCATCACACAGTGTGGCTCTGATCTGTCATCTTAATAGGTAAATTTTTTTTAAAGCACATAAGTGACTTAGGACCCTAAGTCTCATTTTACAAAGTGGCTCAGACACTTGAGAACTTAAGTTTCATTGAAAGTTGAAGGGTGAAATCCTGGCCTCACTGAAGTCGCTGGGAGTTTTGCTATTGGCTTTAGTGGGACTAGGATTTCACCCGGTGGCTTAGGCTCCTAAATCTCTTAAGTGCTTTTGAAAACCTTAACCAGTTTGGCCTGTCTAATCCATGTTCTCTGTGGTTCTATCCAGTACCTATTTGTCTCGATTGCCTTAAATTTTATAAAATCACACAACAGCCATAATTGAATATCATGTTTTACTTTCAGTGACAGAGCAAAGGTGCCAAAATATTCAGTAGCTCTCCTAGGAACATCTGCAACTTCTTTAGCGAATATTTTTACAGCTGGTTGTAGTTTTATTTATTTATTCAGTTTTTAATGGTACAAAATCCTGGACCCCGGAGGGGGGGAGAATAGTTTCCTTTCCTCATATCAGAAATTAAATAACTGCCTGGAGATAGGGCTAGGAGGTAGTTTGTCATTTGAGAGAGAGAGAAAGGAAAGTTGCCCAAGTCAAACGGGAATGCAAAACATGGTCATTTCATGGTTGTAAATAAAGATGGTCTGAGGAGGTTCTGCTTGGATCAGGAGCTGGATCCAAGTTTAGGCTAACGTTCAGGATAGGACTTGGGTTTACAGACAACGGTGCTAAAACCACGTAAATTTTTCTTGTAAGGTTTTGACCTCAAATAGTAGATGAGATTCCTGCTATCTTGAATGGTGGGAATCTGATGTGATCACCTGTTCTAATACAGTTTCCACCATCTTGAGTGGAACGTGAGAATAATGGCGCTTCATAGATTTGACCCAGTACCAACCTGTAATGGCAGGCCCTGGTCTAGGAATCTGACCTTGAACCCACCTGAAAATCAGAGCAGTTTGAGTTTAAGGTTCTGATTTTTGCTCTTTCTCTAGCTATGGATGCTTAGTTGCTCAAATAATGAAAAAACTAACAGTACTGTTCACTCAAACACTAGTATTCTCTTACTCCACTCCGTTCTCCTCTCAATAGTAGCATAGCTACACATCCAAGAAATTGTATGTGCATTGTAGATGCATTAAACTCCAGGAATAATGTGCTACCACCAAATCTATTAACATTATGACCGAGATACCTTATGGCAAATTGCTTTTTCATTTACATGTGGCACAATTGTCAACTTCTAGTAGTACAGAATCCTTAGTTTATGATATACACAGTACTGTAAAACAAGATAGTACCTACTAGTTGACCATGTGGGATGAGAAACAAGCAAACGTACCTGATTCCAAATTCTGAAAAGAACTTGCTAAATCCCATCTCACTAGTAGAGGTTTAGTTGTACTGGCAGTTCCCTGTTGAGAGCAGGTGATAAACAGCAATGACACTGCCCTCTTCTGAATGCAACTTAAGCTTCTGGAAGAAAACTGGGAGGAATGAACAAAATTTGGGCTTACAAATTGTCCTGTGAATAAGACAGGAAATGGAGACTTGGTTTAGCCTTTGTTTCAGGAACATGGGGTCAAATTCTATAGATAGACCCAAGCCAGGATATTTGAATCCAGATTAGATATAGAACTGAATTTCCCCATAATTTACGGGACTCATGGGTAGGGTGAAGTTGGATCTGAGGTTCCTGTTCAGACCCACTTCTAATGAGCTTTGCTAACAGAAATGGGGCCCAAAACTCTTCGCACTTACACTGGTTCTATATTGATGTAACACCAGCGAAGTTACTCCTGATTTACATATATATGTGAGAGGAGAATCAGTGATTTTTGTGTTCTAATGCCAATTGCATTACAGTTTAATGGACCTGCTCCTGTTGAAGTCAGTGGGAGTTTTGCCATTAATTTCAGTTTCTGAGTGTGATAAAACTCAATACAAATGTTTAAAACTTCCCAGATTAGCTCACTTGCTGCAGTTAATATTTTGTCCAGAACTTTTCTGTGATACCAAATACAATTAAAACATCGTATTCAATCAGCACTAGTTTTTTGTCCTCTTCCGTGCCAAGGCATTGCTCTGGTGCTAACTGGGGAATAGCACTGCTGTTAGGAACTGGGAACCGAGTGTGACAGAAGGTCATCTTTTATGAACATTTGGTACATAAGCTAAATGATAAAATTCCAGACTTTGACTCCCTTTGGATAGAGGTGAATCAGTAAGAACTAGACATTGCAAACATTGTGTGCCCAAGGGCGAATCAAGTGTGCGTGATATCCTTCACAAGTTCCTTCCTCCATCATTCAGGAGCATAGATTGCAGGGGTTGGTTGGCCCAATCCCACGTTCTTTGCTTTATTCTGTTTCTTGTGCCATCATTTTTTCTAGTACTTTGTTTCAAGACACTTTCCCCTGTGTCCTTTAGAATGTAGCTCACTGATGCTGTTGCCTTACTCTTTCCAGTGGGTGAACTCAGCACAATGTAGGTCATTAATTGACCAGGCGACACTGGATGAAAATCAGGGGTAGCTGAGGTTATAGGGTTAATATTCATACTCTCAAATGCCACTTACGTTCTGTTGCTGTTTGACAGCTTTGACTGTTGCTCAATGAAGTGTGATTACATCAAAGTGTCAATCTTATCAGCATTTCAGTTTTGCTGTGTCTTTCCCTATGGAACAGATTGTACATGTAGTTATATCCTTTCCAATAGTCCTCCTAGGGAATGACTTAATCTATAATGTAACCATCTGGTTACGAACACAGTGGCCTCATGGACCTAATAAGGACTTGGATCTTGCATTCAGTTATGTCATGTCTGAGTATTGCTTGTTTGTGTATTTTCAGAAAATCTAGATAAAATATTAAAAGGGGGGGGGGAGTTTTTCTTCATAAATTAGTAACGACCTCAACACACAGAGCAATTGACAAATGAGGCAACGTCCATAAAATAAGCTGAAATTCTAATACGTTAAAGTAAAAGCAGTAGTAGCTAATTTATACTGCGGGGGTGGGGTGGAAGGGGGAAGGTTAAAATGTAATAATATAAATGGCTAGTTATTTTTGAAGCCTATGATGATTCCCTAAGTGCACAGCCTCTCTTCACACCTGTATGTGGCAAAAAGGGAAACGTATCACACAAAATATTTCAATCTTAGGGCCAAATCCTGTCCTCTCTGTGCATGCAAAATTTCTGTTGACTTCGATTGGAATTTGTTCTGCAAAATGACGGCAGGACATTATCCAGAGCTTGTATACATGTACACCCATGGATTTTCAAATGAAATGTGTGTGGCTTCTCATGGTTTGACCATGTGCGTAACATTTCATGTGGGCAGCAGCATCCACAATTATTAAAGAGGAGTACAAAGATCTGTGCTAATTTATCAGACTATTCAGAGTGGGACAAATTGGGAGACTTAGAATTTGGGTTTGTTTGTTTACTTAGAAGTCCTAGACCAATGAAATAAAATTAGCTTTCTATAGAGCTATGCGGGGGAAACTTGGCACTGCTCGCAAACTGATGAAAAATAATGTTCTTGACAGATGAATATAAATCATGGCTTTCTTGATATAAAATGTTGGCTGGCAGATACGGGTCAGGTATGGGAGAATGTATGCATGTGGAAACTGCTTTTGTTTCAGGAATGACCAAAAGAACATGAAGCCTAATATGGTAAACTTGGAATCTTGGCCTTAAAATAAATAAATTTAGAAGTTCACTGTTGAGGAGGATGGGAGAAGTAACAGCTTCAAGAAGGCCTTTAGCTACTTCTGAGATCCTATAGTTCTAAACGTCCTTGCCCATTTTTAAGTCCTCAAATCACTGATGGCCATATGGCATCCTTTCCTAGTCAGTGGTTATGCAAGGTAATGAGCTCTGTTTAAACAAAGTTAATTGAGGCAGCAGGCAACACCAATTGCCACTGTTGTTTGTTTGTTGCATCACAGTATAGTAAAAAACAGCACCCATTGCCTTTGCACGTGGGCACATTCTACTACAAATACAAAATCAGTGAAGTTAAGGTCTAAAAAAAGACTGTTAAATTCACCTATGGACCCAGATGGAAAAATAGTCCAGAGGGCAGTTATAAGAGGTAAGTCTTACACTGTGGCCCAGAGCTTACCATATCAGATCCTGGGGGACTTAGAGAAAGGCCTTCACCTTTAGATTCTGATCTTTCCCTAAAACTGTGGAGCCACTGACCTTGGAGAGCTCAACACCAGGAACTGATAGCAAGAGCAATCCAGCAGAAGATCACAGTAGTTGTGACAGGAGAGAGGGACAGTTGTGCCCGAGACCAATTAGGGCTTCATAGGTCCTATACCATAAAATAATATTTTACCGCTATATAGTGCTTTGCATTTTCAAAGTGTTTCACAAGCACAAACTCTCTAATACATGGATTGTCAATAGGTGGACTGTAGGCCAAATCTGCACCACCAGATGCTTTTGAATGGACCGTGACATCTTTTTATTTACTTATTATCATTATTGTTATTGTGGTGTGAAAAATGTTTCTCTGAAGTTTGGGTCTTGATTATACCTTGACCAAGAAATTTGGACCGTGACAAAAAATAATTGACAACCCCAGCTCTAATGCTTTTCCTAGCAAAGCAATAGGCGTTCCCTAGAACAGTGAGGTTCTATCATCACACCAGCTCACCAGAAAGCTGTAGTTTAGTTCATCTTCATCCTCAGCAGATCATCATCTGGAAGGACATCCCAGAGATGACTATTAAGTCCTCTTTAGGCTTTGTCTTTGCTTAGTTATTTTGATAGATGGGACTGGGTCTCTTATCCATTTTTTTCTGCAGGACAAAATAAGTGCTATGTGGTACCAGGAAGCTGTCACAATATTTTACTTCACATGTGACCTTGTTGCTCCAACACATCACACTGGTGGTGGTCTATTGTGAAGCTACACATGAAGTCCCAGTCTTCAGTCATCTTCAAGCTCTGCAAATCAGGCGAGGCTTGAAAATTTGGGCTGACCCATACATTTTGGGATGGCTGGCAAGCCTTGTTGGGTCACAGGGACAACATTTCACCATTAGTGTGAGAAATATAGTCCATGAAAATGATGGATTTTCCCAATTTCTACTCTTTAGTTTTTTTAGGGGAATTGGGGGTCAGTGAGAAGCAGAGAGAGCTCTGGGGGGGATTTTGCACTCTGGAGAAGGACAGAAAAATGCCTAACATCTATAGGAGTAAGGGATACAGACTTGGGAAACAACAGGCTGGAGGAGAATGGTGATGGGAATGAAGCCCCCAAGGGATGACAATTAAGCTCCTATTCTCTTTCTGCATTTGATCTCCATTCTGTGCAAGGGTGGAAAGTATGACTCTAAGGGAAACCTGCCTGTGTATGTCAAAGGCACCTATCACTGTGGTATCTGAGCATAATACTGTACATTTGATACTGGAGATATTTCTACTTAGTCTGAACTGGAATGGGAACCTATGAAAACTCTTCAGAGCCCATGGGAGAACAGTAAAATGACTGGGAATCACCCCACTGGTTCAGCAAGGTCCAAAAGCATATTTTTTTAGTTAATTTGCCTACCCAAGTCAAGACAAAGCATTGAATGCAGGAATCTCTAATCTTCATTGGGTTTATCTCTATATTAAACACGAGGCGGATGGTTGGATTGTAGAACTCTGTGAATAGTGTTCAGCCAACTGGCAGCATTATTCCTAGACCAGTCCTGATTTATTCACTGCCCATTATGGAAAAGGCCTGTGTTCCTGAAGTGTGTGTGCGTCTCCACTGTGGCTTCTGGCAACTGAAGTGTGTTTTTTTTTTTTTTTTTTTAAGCGAAGCACAAATGATTACCCAGAGTCAATTGTCTCGGGCCTCCTGTCTGCAGAATCTCTTTTATGAAGTAAATGTTTATGCTTTCAGACTCCCTCCAGGCCTGTATAATCATTCAGCACATGGCAAGGCCCAAACTGCAGGATAAATCTGTTCTAGCAGTTAGCTATGTAGTAAATACATTCTCCAAAATCCTCAACTAAACCACGCGAATTGGAGGGACACCAAACCAAAACATTCTTTTCACTTAGAGACTGTTAAAGTGGCTGAGAAACTGGAATTTTTTGCAGAGAAATTGGCTTTTTTCCCCCCCTTCACTGATTTTTTTCCTTGAAGTCTGCAGTGGTGGAATGAGTGAATTATTTCCTGGGGCAGCTGCTGTGTAACATTCAATACTTTATTCTTAGAGCTTGTAAAATAAGCAAATCAAAGCAAGAAAGTGGCAAGTTTCTCAGAATTCCTGGGAATCAGACAACGCTGAGATTTCATGTTTATTTTCTTGGCATGTGCTAGATATGTCCATCTTTTCTTTCAGCTACTGTAGGCTCCACTGGTTCTCCCCCCTTTTCTCCAAAACAGATGAAATATAGCTATGATACAGGGCCTCAAGAGATGCTAGGCAGCAGGGAGTGGAAGAGAAAATGGTACAGAAAGAATACTTCTAGCTCCATGAGGGATGGAGAGATAAAAGAAGCTTTGTACATCTGTATCAAAGGGAATACTGTAAGACATCAGGACTGGGCTGCAAAAATCAGTTCTACAGGCAGATTTTTAAAACCCTCAAGTCAGAGAAATGGGACTCCTGTAAAATTCAAATCTCTGATTCATCACAAAGTTCAGGGATGTTTGGATTTAGGGGACAAATTCAGGTCCATCTCTATATATAACAGAAAACCCTGCAAAACAGTATTGCAAAACATGCTATAGGATGGTGTGGCGTAGCCTAAGAGTAACTATTATAGGACCAAATGACTTTGAAAAATCACCTATATCATTTTATAGAATGAATTTTCCTGTACTCTAAGCTTAACATTTTCTTTGCTGTTATGTACTCCCTATTGAAAATGGAATGAGTGGGCAAGCCACAGGCCCACCTAGCCCTTCACCATGATGACTGAAGAAACCTCTTATTTCACACATCTGTTTAAAAAAGTTCACTACCCAGGTATGTAATAGGAACAGGCAGAATTGTTGCAAAGTAGATTTAATTCCACAGTCGTCATTTTCATGTGTAACATATTTATACACATACATATATATATATATACACCTACTGCTCAGAGGACTCTGAGATGTAGGTGAAGATGTAACCAGTGGGGATGGAGAGAGAACTATAGTATTAAGACGGCATTGAGAACAGCATTAAAAAGATGTATGAATTCTGAGATTGCCAGCCCAGTTATAGACAAAAACTAGCGTGGCATAAATGAATGATTCTCTTTATGTAAGGTACTTTTCACCACAGTCTGCCTATCATAAATATTGAAGGGACACTACAAAGCAAGTAGCAGTGGAAAGGCAAAGTAACTTGAAAAACATAGTGAGGACCAGAAGGTTATAAGTGGGAGAAAAGGAAGGCAGCATGTGGGTTGTTCTGCTCTGGAACTGAAGCTGAAATCTGCTGCTGAATTGCCATCTAACATTTCCAAAGAGGGCAGAGGCAAAAGGACCTGCCCCGTTGCTTGCAAACAACTACTCTTGGATTAGCAATTTGAAATGCACTTACAAGTTGACTGAGACATGGCACTGACTCCGCCTGCAATGTCCCCGTAATCTTCTGAAGAATACCTGCTGTTACATACAGTTTGCTCAATAACATGATCCTAGTGGATGAAGTTAGAGGGGAGGGATCCAGGAGGTTGTGAAGAGAAGGCGGGATGAAACACAATGTAAAAATGTCAGCCACATTATGGAATGTTGCCCACAGGAAATGTATGCTGAGGTGTACAAGTCGTACACCTCCTATATCAAAGCCCTTGAGATGGTGATTCCCATGGGCAAGAACTAGAGGCCAAATGACTTATCAAATGAACTAGGTCATTTTTTAATTTTGTAGACTAAATCTCCCTGCCTATTCCATTTAAGTCCCTATTCTGTTTTATTTACAGTGTGGTGTTTATGAATGCAGGGGCCTCTCCTCAGATTTGGGGCACAAATGGAATCAAATAGTTGACTGTGTACAGCGTGCGCGCACACCGACAGTCCAGCTACTTCCATGCAGTTCAACAGACAACCACAAGAAACATGCTGGCAGGTATAAACAAACCAACGGTCAGGTCACAGGTGTTGGAAGCGTAGTATAAGCATATTTGAATAAGAAGCAAAGGCACGGGATGGGAAATGACAAATATGATTACAATTAAACTATTACATTGATTAAAAACTCTCCCACACAATTAGGGTTTATCAAAAATCAGAAGCTTGCATGGGAAGTAGAGCAATATTAATTAATTTTGTAGAGTGCTTTGAGCTCTGCATGAAAAGTAGAGTTGTTTTACAAAATTATGTTAGTGTATTCTGTAATAATAGTCCAAAATGCTGTCATTTAGAATAATATTAGTGCAGCATTTGGAATCATTGCTGTAGCATCCTGCAGTACTTTTTTTTTTTTTAATTACAAGGGGAAGTACAAATGATTATATTATCAAAGCAGAATATAATGAGGCATACACATTTTTTAAAAAGAGTATTTTTTCCGATGCAGGTAGGTGTGACTTGAGCACAGAGACACAAAGAAATCAAAGTTCTTTTTTGCAACACAGAGGAATTCAAAATCTTCTCATATCTATTCCTGACTCTGCCACAGATTTGTTTGGATTTTCATATCTGTAACATGGGGATAAAACATTCATTAATGTTTGGAAAATGAACTAAGAGCTGGATCTAAAAATTGCTGTAGTAGTGTGAAATATCATATCGCAAACAACTGATTGCCTCAGGAACAAATATATCCCTACATTCATGTAGATGGCCCTAGTACTAAAGAATTGGTGAAAGAGAACTGTAAGAAGAGTCATGGAAAAAATTATATGGAAAGTTGTACAGAAAAGTTGTATGGAAAAAACCGTCAAGGAAAGTTGTGAAATCATCTTCACTGGACATGTTTGAGGCTAACGTAGGCTTCAGTCTATAAGGGATGGTTTAGGTGCCCCTGTGGTAGTTGAATACTAGTTTTTTGTCAATACTGTACATCACATCTGTTATTACTTTTCACTAGGGCTGTCAAGCAATTAAAAAAATTAATCTTGATTAATCGCATTGTTAATAATATACCATTTATTTAAATATTTTTGGATGTTTTCTACATTTTCAAATATATTGATTTCGATTACAACACAGAATACAAAGTGTACAGTGCTCAATTTATATTTATTTTTTATTACAAATATTTGCACTGTAAAAAACAAATAGTATTTTTCAATTCCCCCATTGCAAGTACTGTAGTTCAATTCCTTTATCATGAAAGTTGAATTTACAAATGTAGAATTATGTAAAAAACCCTGCACTCCAAAACAAAACAATGTAAAACTGTAGAGCCTACAAGTCCACTCAGTCCTACTTCTTGTTCAGCCAATTGCTCAGACAAACAAGTTTGTTTATATTTGCAGGAGATAACGCTGCCTGTTTCTTCTTTACAATGTTACCTGAAAATGAGAACAGCCGTTCACATGGCACTGTTGTAGCTAGCGTCACAAGATATTTACGTGCCAAATACATTAAAGATTCATATGTCCCTTTATGCTTCAACCACCATTCCAGAGGACATGTGTCCATGCTGATGACAGGTTATGATCAATAACGATCCAAAGCAGTGCAGACCGATGCATGTTCATTTTCATTATCTGAATCAGATGCCACCAGCAGAAGGCTGATTTTCTTTTTTGATGGTTTGGGTTCTGTAGTTTCCTCTTGGACTGTTGCTCTTTTAAGACTTCTGAAAGCATGCTCCACACCTAGTCCCTCTCAGATTTTGGAAGGCACTTCAGATTCTTAAATCTTGGGTCGAGTGCTATAGCTATCTTTTGAAATCTCACATTGGTACCTTCTTTGCATTTTGTCAGATCTGCAGTGAAAGTGTTCTTAAAAGAAACAATGTGTGCTGGGTCATCATCAGAGCCTGCTATAAGATGAAATATAAGGCAGAATGTGGGTAAAACAGAGCAGAAGACGTACATTTCTCTTCCAAGGAGTTCAGTCAGAAATTTAATTAACACATTTTTTTAACGAGCGTCATCAGCATGGACACATGTCCTCTGGAATGGTGGTTGAAACATGACAGGCTAAACATTCGTATGCTCTATCTGGCATGTAAATACCTTGCAATGTCAGCTACAAAAGTGCCATGTGACCGTCTTTTCTCATTTTCAGGTGACATTGTAAATAATAAGCAGGGAGCATTATGTCTCATAAATGTAAACAAACTTGTTTGTTTTCACGACTGGTTGAACAAGAAGTAGGACTGAGTGGACTTGAAGGCTCTAAAGTTTTACATTGTTTTGTTTTGGAGTGCAGTTGTGTAACAAAAAGATTCTACATTTGTAAGTTGCACTTTCACAATAAAGAGATTGCACTACGGTACTTGTATGAGGTGAATTGAAAAATACTATTTCTTTTATCATTTTTAGAGTGCAAATATTAGTAATAAAAAATAATCATATAAAGTGAGCACTGTATACTTTGTATTCTCTGTTGTAATTTAAATCAATATATTTGAAAATGTAGAAAAACATCCAAAAATATGTAATAAATTTCCTTTGGTAGTCTATTGCTTAAAACTGCGATTAATTGTGATTAATTTTTTTAATTACAATTAATTTTTTGAGTTAATTGTGTGAGTTAACTGCAATTAATCGACAGCCCTACTTTTCACTGAACATTGTCAGCCTGATTTTTAAAATTCCAGGAGTCCAGGGATGCATGTAAAAATACACATGCAATTCTGTGCCTAATTTCTATATGCAATTACTTGTAAAAATTAGTAATCCTGAATGCCAGTAAGAAAGCTGAGAAAGCCTGGCCCTGAATCAAGTACTTTAGTCAATGAGGAACTGCCCTCCAGTTCCAGAAATAGCAGCTATAACAAGCAAACACGCAAAAAGACAATAGTTGTCAGTTTCTTGCAACAGGAAAATCTCAGAAATCAGTTCTTCTTTTTAATTTTTTAAGGACTACATAAAATGAGTATGGGCTGAAACAGACACAGTGAGGGGGTTTTGCTGTTTGCTCAATATGCAGTCAGAGTGTGAGAAGAGGAAGAAAGTGCAACATATGGCATTAGTACGTAATATGAACTTGGCCTCATACAGTGGAGGCAGATCATTCTTCTGACCAGATGACAGCAGGATGATTCTGTTTCAAAGTCTCAAGTAGCAGTGGTAGTACTGATATTATTAGTAGACATCTTTTTTTAAACTATTGCATCAGCTTCTAGGAGGAGAAACTTCTCCTTCTCCATTTGAAGTGCTAGACAATGGTTGTTCCTTTTAAACTATTCTGCACCATTTTTATTTGTTGTATTTATATTTATTAATTATGTTTATTGCAGTAGTGTCTAGGGACCAACGAGGATGGGGCCCCATTATGCTAGGTGCTGTAAACTGCTGCTTGGTTCCACCCCAGCAGGGCCGGCTCTAAGTTTTTTGTTGCCCCAAGCAAAAAATTTGCCGCCCCAAGCTCCGGGAGCGCAACTGCCCAAGCAAACAAAAACCACGGGTGGCCGGAATGCTGCCCAAGCGAAACAAACAAACAACAAAGAATGGCCGGAATGCCGCCCCTGGAATTGTGCTGCCCCAAGCACGTGCTTGCTTTGCTGGTGCCTAGAGCCGGTCCTGCACCCCAGAGAGAGCTGCATTTCAGTGGCTGAGGAGCCATATTAGATCTATGAGGAGATGTGGAAAGATCTATTGTCACAAGATGCCACCTTGCCCCTCAAGTTTGTTTGTTGTCTGTCGTGATTGCACATTGCATGCTTCAGAATGCAAGGGTTTATGTATGCTTGTCGAAAGTGTTATCATTCAGTTTTCTATGTTCTACGTCTTTAAATGACAGGAGGCTTCCTGCCAATGTGCTGTGAGGCCCTCCATTTTGGAAAGCACTTTCACTTTCTAGATGGCTGTTCAGATAAAACAAGGCAAACACATGATGCTCTTGTAGGGAGATTTTACATTAGTTCTTTTTTTGATTGTTTTCCTTACTTTCAGTTTGAATGACTTGTTAGATTAGATGGTTACTCTTTTTATATATGGAAGAACATTAAGGAAGAATCCATCCAGAGCATAGACCACACCTACGGGACAGAACCCCTGCCTTAGCCTTTCACTGAGGACCTGAGCGTGGCTTAGATGCAGAATCTGTCTCCCCAGATGCTGAAGGGTTGCTGACTTCTCCTCTGGACAAACTGTGGTGCATTGTGCCAGACACAGTCTAAAATCCAAAAGGTTTTTAAATAAAAACCAACCTAAATCAAAGATGAATGGCACACAAAACATACCTATGCCTATGGTTCCTAAGCCTTGCCTAGGTAGGCCCAAACCTTTAAAGTTATCACATATAAGGTGCTCACATCATTAGTGCACTGTCAGGCAGAGTCTCAGGCGCGCTCTCTCTCTCCACCTCATTGTCTGAGTTCCAGCCCCTTGTGCCACTGAGCTTCGGTCTTGCAGAGATACCCCACCTCCTTCTCTACCAGGAATCTCTCCTAGTGTCTAGGCCGGTCTGCAAATTATGTCTTTGATTTCTTTGAAAAGGTCAGGTTTTAACCAGTATTGTCAAAATAACTATCCTGTTCCTATTTGAATAAAACGTGGGACTCCAATGTCTGTGCAGGTGTATTCTCCTGAGAAGTGGTTTAATCTCCCTTTTCCTTGGAAAACAGGGTGGATTTCCACCTCCCATCTCTTAAGAAGCATTAATGCAAAATCTTGTTGGAACTTTCATAGATGATTTACCTGCCTTCTCCACAGACTATTGCTTTCTTTCTTGCTGGTGCTGATTCATTAATAAATAGATGTGTCTCTGTTTGAAATGAAGTTAGAATCCTTGCCTCCCCTTGCATAATTGTTGGACAATAGGTCATTCTCCTTTAGCTGATGTTTCCAAATTTTCAATAATCCTATCCATATCAAATTATTTTTCAGCTGACACTATCCACTCCATCACACAAGGACTGTCCAAGCCCAGCTTCTGCTTATGAAGAACAAATTGTGTCCTCTTCAGGAAACAGGGAGTCTCCCAAGTCTTCCGTTCTTGCTGACCTTAACCTTACTCAGAAACAGAAGATCCTTCGCTTTGTGTTGATCATTGTCATATCAGTGCCAAGAATCCAGGCTATGCTACATCCAAGGAAAAAGTGAACTATGATGAGAGGCAGAGTTGCAATCAAGTGAAGGGGACATGAGTAACACAATACTGCAAGTCTTTGAATGACATTTAGTAGGAGCAAAGCCCTGGGCTTCACCAAAGGTAGGTAAAATAAAATAGATCTGAAGTGTGTGATTCATAAGGGTGAATGGTGATAACAACACTGCCTTGCTTTACAGGTGATAGGTGGTGGTCACAGTTCTTTAATTTCTCATTTATAGACTCATAGACTTTAAGGTCAGAAGGGACCATTATGATCATCTAGTCTGACCTCCCGCATGATGCAGGCCACAAAAGCTGACCCAACCCCTTTCCCTTGACTCTGCTGTTGAAGTCCCCAAATTCTGTGATTTAAAGACTTCAAGTCGCAGAGAATCCTACAGCTAGCGACCCCCGCCCCATGCTGCGGAGGAAGGCGAAAAACCTCCAGGGCCTCTGCCAATCTACCCTGGAGGAAAATTCCTTCCCGACCCCAAATATGGCGATCAGTAGAACCCCGAGCATGTAGGCAAGATTCTCCAGCCAGACCCTCATTGGCCATTGATACTATTTACCAGCGATGGCACGCTGTTGATTTGACTAAAATCACGTTATCCTATTAAACCATTCCCTCCATAAGCTTATCTAGCTTAATCTTAAAGCCAGACAGGTCCTTCGCCCCCACTGTTTCCCTCGGAAGGCTGTTCCAATATTTCACCCCTCTGATGGTTAGAAACCTTCGTCTAATTTCAAGCCTAAACTTCCCCACGGCCAGTTTATATCCATTCGTTCTCGTGTCCACATTAGTACTGAGCTGAAATAATTCCTCTCCCTCCCTGGTATTTATCCCTCTGATATATTTAAAGAGAGCAATCATATCCCCCCTCAGCCTTCTTTTGGTTAGGCTAAACAAACCGAGCTCCTCAAGTCTCATTTCATACAACAGGTTTTCCATTCCTCTGATCATCCTAGTGGCCCTTCTCTGTACCCGTTCCAGTTTGAGTTCATCCTTTTTAAACATGGGAGACCAGAACTGCACACAGTACTCCAAATGAGGTCTCACCAGCGCCTTGTACAACGGAAGCAGCACCTCCTTATCCCTACTAGATATACCTCGCCTAATGCATCCCAAGACCGCATTGGCTTTTTTCACTGCTACGTCACATTGCCGACTCATAGTCATCCTGCGGTCTACCAGGACTCCGAGGTCTTTCTCCTCCTCTGTTACTTCCAACCGATGCGTCCCCAGTTTCTAACTAAAATTCTTGTTAGTCATCCCTAAATGCATTTGAAAGCTCTCTTGTGCTGCTTCAAAACTACAAGCTTGCCACAGCCACTTACATCTCTCTGTGCATGCTTTTGGGGGCAGGGGCAGTATCTTACTGTGTGTTTGTAGAGTAGCTATAACCATAGAGTTCCAACCTGGCTGAGGCTTCCAGGTGCTACCACAATACAGATTAGGGAGCAAATTGTCAGTTCTCAATATCTCAGTCCTGCCACAATGAGAACTGGTTGGTATGGTAAAGCAAAGGAAGAGGAACTGTCAGCAATTCCCTGCACACAATTCATTGAACTTAAGGAAATAGTATTTGAGAAGTGAAATAAATTTACTGTAAACTGCCCATTACTGTAAACTGCCCTACAGCACTATAGCTAAGTCAGCACATTGTGAAAATGATAATAAGTAGATTCACGCCCTTTTGTCATTCCTAGGCACAGAGTAAATGTGTAGCATGCTTGAGCAGAGGTATTCAAAATTAGCCCGAAGGCCATACTGGCAACTGGTCAAGGCACAAGGACCACACCCTTCTGTCCAAGAAGAGGAATTTGACTACTGTGACAGACCCAGACCAGTGAGGTACAGGAGTCTGGTAGAGGGCAAATATACTGGTCACTGGATGAGTAGTTTTCTGTTCCCTGAGTGACCAGAGCAGGGGGCTCTACTAGAGTAATCAGGAACATGCTAGAACCAGTTAAGGCAGGCAGACTAATTAGGACACCTGGGTTTTAAAAGGAGCTCACTTCAGTTTGTGGTGGGAGTGTGAGGAGCTGGGAGCAAGAGGTGCAAGGAACTGAGAGTGAGAGGGTGTGCTGCTGGAGGACTGAGGAGCACAAGTGTTATCAGATACCAGGAGGAAGGTCCTGTGGTAAGAATAAGGAAGGTGTTTGGAGGAGGCCATGGGGAAGTATCCCAGGGAGTTGTAGCTGTCATGCAGCTGTTACAGGAGGCACTATAGACAGCTGCAGTCCACAAGGTCCTGGGCTGGAACCCGGAGTAGAGGGCTCCCAAACCTCCCAATTGACCTGGACCGTGGGTCCTTCCAGAGGGGAAGGACTCTGGGCTGTTCCCCAACCCACATGGTGAATCTCTGAGGCAAGAAAATCTGCCAATAAGCGCAGGACCCACCAAGATAGAGGAGGAACTTTGTCACACTACCTAAGTGGTGCAGTCAGAGCAGACTTCTCCACTGGGTGCTAATCTGAATGCATGATTTTGTTGAATCATTACACCAATGTGAAAGATCACTCTTATCAAGATAGAGCAGAGCATGATGGGACACATAGGCTGCACCTGCATATTAAACATGATATGTGGCTATGGGACACATTTTAGCACTCTGTAATCCCATCTATACTGGAGAATGCAGGCACTTGCAGTACCCATCAAAGCACCCAGAATTCTTATTTTAAAAAAAACTGGGGCAAGTTCTCTTTTGCTCTACATCTTGTGTAGTCATAAACACCAGAGTAAAGTGTGTGTAAAACACTACAAAATCAGAAGGTAACCATTTTCACACACCTTGCCCTCACTTTGCACAGCTGCGGGGTAGGGATAGCTCAGTGGATTGAGCATTGGCCTGCTAAACCCAGGGTTGTGAGTTCAATCCTTGAGGAGGCCACCTAGGGATCTGGGGCAAAATCAGTACTTGTCCTGCCTAGTGAAGGCAGAGGGCTGGACTCGATGACCTTTCAGGGGTCCCTTCCAGCTCTATGAGATAGGTATAGCTGTCAATACCTGCACAAGGCTCATCGCAACAAGGAAGCTGGATGTTTGCGTCCACACACACAAAGGGCTTGAATGTTCCCATGTGTTCTCATTAACCACTGTGGGTGGGATTTTTCAAAAGCACTCAGCATTGGCCTGGTTCTGTGCTCATTGAAATCAAAAGAAGTCTTACTGACTTCTGTGGGATCAGTTTTATGTCAGTGCTGAGTGCTTTTGAAAACCCCACTCAGTGACTGCATCCGCTCTGGGCAAGACTTGAGATGCTTCTCCACAACTGGGTGTTGTAGCTGTACTGGTGCAGACAGTCCTCTCAGCTACATCCCACAATGCTTTTCCCTCCTGTTGTCCACCACCACTCTCCTCAGCCAGCAGGTCTGAGAGTGGCTCAGACAGCATTTGGGTGGTTTCAGCTCTGTTCCCAACCCAGTGCCCCCTCAAACAATAAATAGGACACAGCTAATCAAGCAATTATAGATTTTACTGTGTTTTAAATTATTTTTCTGACAAAAAATATTTTGGATAAAATACTGAACTTTTAAAAAAAGCAATTATATTTTCATTATTCTCTGTCCTCCCTCCCCTGCATATTAAAAAATGATCCTTTTTATAATTTTTGTGA
Organism: Trachemys scripta elegans; assembly: GCF_013100865.1. Taxonomy (NCBI): domain Eukaryota; kingdom Metazoa; phylum Chordata; order Testudines; family Emydidae; genus Trachemys; species Trachemys scripta. The sequence goes on from NC_048300.1 coordinate 74,544,236, forward strand.
GATTTTTTGCAGTCTTTTTCACCTTTTACTTTCCCTCCTTATTTCTGCAACTGCTGAAAAGCATCTGGGGGTCATGGTGAATCAAAAACTGAATATGAGTCAACTATGTGATGCAGCTGTAAAAAAGGCAAATGTCATTCTGGGATGTGCTGACAAGAATGTCAAATGTAAGACACCAGGGGCAATTGTTCTGCTCTGCTTGGCACTGGTGAGGCCTCCGCTGAAGTACGGTGTCCAATTCTGGGTGCCACACTTTTGGAAAGATGTGAGCAAATTGCAGAGAGCACAGAGAGCAACAAAAATGAGCAGAGATTTAGAAAACAGGATCTATGAGGAAAGGTTGAAAGAACTGGGCATTATTCTAGAGAAGAGAAGACCCAAGGGTATGTCCACAGTGGAGCTGGAGGCATAATTGCCAGCTTGGGTAGACTTACCAGCGCTAGCTCTGATTGAGCTAATGCACTAAAAATAGCAGTGTAGCAGCACTGCAGCGGTGTGAATGAGAGGATGGCCACCGGAGTATGTACCCAGAATTTCAGATGTCATTGTACTCAGGTGGCTAGCCCATCCTGCTGCTTGCGCTGTGAGGGCTATACCTCTAGTTTTTGCACACTAGCTTGATCAGAAAGCTGGAAATTACATCTAAGGAGGGGACATAAGTCTTCAAGTATGTAAAAGGTTGTTATAAGAGCCTGATGATCAATTGTTCTCCGTGTCTGCCAAGGGTAGGACAAGAAGTAATCGGGTTAGTTTGTGGCAAAGGAGATTCAGGTTAGATATTAGGAAAAACGTTTTACCTATAAGGATATTTAAGCACTGGAACAGGTTATCTAGGGAGGTTGTAGAATCCTTGTCACAGGTGGTTTTTAAGAACAGGTTAGACAAATACCTGTCAGGGATGGTCTAGGTATCCCTTAACAGTGTGGGGGACGGGCTAGATGACCTCCTGTGGTCCCTTGCAGCTCTACATTTCTGATTCTGTTGTTCTACTTAGAGACAGAAGACAGGCCCAAAGAAGTTGGGCTCTAACTAAAAGAGCAATGGGTGGCGGTGATAGGCCAGTTGGGCCACCTCAGGCCTCAAATTAGCTGTGGTATGGCAGAGAGAACAGCGAGGCTTAGTCACAATGGGCAACCACACATGAGATGTATCATACGATCTTCTTGTCACAGATACACATGCCATGTTGACCAAGAGAATGTCAGGAAACTGACATCATGTGGTTGGAATTAGATGTTTTTCCTCTCATATTTTTAGATGTCAAGCTCTTGTTGGTTTTTAGGTGGTAAACTCTTTGGGGCAGGGACTGTACCTTCTTTGGCGTTTGTATGGCATCTAGCACAGGAAGGGTGGTCTTGTAGTTAGGATGTGATTTAGGATGTGAGAATGGGGTTCCGTTCACAGGTTTGCAACAGAATTCCTGTCTGACCTTGGGCAAGTAACTTAACCTCTCTGTGCCTAAGTTTCCCGTCTGTAAAGTGGGATTAATAGTATTTCCTCCTCCCCCATCCCCACATCTTGTCTTAATCTATAAGCTCTTCCAGGCAGAGCCTGTCTTACTAAGTGTATGGGGCCCCATACTGGTACGTGTTCTGCACAGTCTTTGTGGTGGTTGATTGGTACTACTATAATATTTATACTGATAACTGTGGAAACTACCACAAGCAAATAGCAAATTGCTAATTGATAATAGTTAACAGACCAGTTTCACCATTCATCCTGGATGAGGCCTGTATTTCTAAATGGATAGTGACAACACATCACTTGCTTCTGTGTTTCTTCATGGTGAGAGGTAAATGGGGTCACTTGCTCATTTCTCAGTACTGGGATGAGGGCATGTGAGAGTACATAGTACAGCCTCCTTTGATTTGGCATGAGGCAGTTGAGAGCAGGTTTACATCTTTCATAAACTGCCAGCCTGGTTACTTGGTATCTTGGGAAACGTTCTCCAGGGAGTGCCCACAACTGGCTTGACCTTCTGAAATTGCAGTTTGTGCATTATGCAGGGTTGTTGTAGCCATGCTGGTCCCAGGATATTAGAGAGACAAGGTGGGTGAGGTAATATTTTTACTGGATCACCTTCTGTTGGTGAGAGAGACAAGCTTTCAAGCTTACACAGAGCTCTTCTTCAGGAAGGCTTGTCTCTCTCACCAACAGAAGGTGGTCCAATAAAAGATATTACCTCATCCACCTTGTCTCTCTATTGTTTGCATTGTTTATAGTAGGCCCCAGCTGCACAATTCAGATCCAGATTTCAATTACAAATAACTAATAATAAACTTCCCTAACTTTTGGTGTGTTTGGGTCTGTGATTTTGGCATGGCCCTTTACAGAGGGAGGGACAGATCGGGTGTTAAACTGAGATCCAGATTCACATTCTGAGCCCTCTCCCCACCCATGTTCTGGGCTGTTTGGATCCATCTGGGGTCTTGGTTTGGCAGATACCCTTGTCTCTCCATTTCCCATTTTTCAGACCCTCTATCTGAGGTAGTTGCTGTGCATGCCATACTAGGGTTACCATATTTAAAAAATAAAAAAAGAGGACACTCGACAGGGCCCTGGCCCTGCCCCTTTCCCACCCCCGGCCCCGCACAACTCCGCCCCTTCCCCAAAGTCCCCGCCCTAACTCCACCCCCTCCCTTGAGCACCCCGCATTCCCCCTCCTCCCTCCCAGCCACGTGAAAAGGGCTGCCTGAGCGCTACTGGCTTCACGGTTTGCAGGGCAGCCCCCAGACCCTGCGCCCCCGGCCGGCGCTTCCCCAGTGCAGCTGGAGCCCGGGAGGGGAAGCGCCCAGCCAGGGACACAGGGTCTGGAGGCTGCCCGGCAAACCGTGAAGCTGGTAGCGCTCGGGCTTTGGGCAGCCCCCATGCCTCCGGACCCTGCGCCCCCGGCTGGGCACTTCCCCTCCCGGGCTCCAGCGGCTGCTGTGCTCCCTGAACTCCTGGGCTCTGTAAGCGCCGAGCGCTACCAGCTTCGGGCAGCCCCTATGCCTCTGGACCCTGCGCCCCCAGAGCCCGGGAGGGGAAGTGCCCGGCCAGCGGCTCAGGGTCCAGAGGCATGGGGGCTGCCTGAAGCTGGTAGCGCTCGGGCAGCTCGGCTATAAACAGAGCAGAAGAGTCAAGGTAGGGAGCACAGCAGCCGCGGGAGGGGAAGTGCCCGGCTGGCGGTATTTTTCCCAGACATGTTCGGCTTTTTGGCAATTCCCCCTGGACGGGGGTTTGATTACCAAAAAGCTGGACATGTCCGGGGAAAAAACGGATGTATGGTAACCCTATGCCATACCCTTTCAAAGAGGTGGGTTATCCGTTCTACCTAGTATGCTTTTCACTTTAACGCATTTTTAAAATAGCAAAGGGTGTGGTGCAGGGGCTACTACAAAGTGCCCTTTTGGGCCATATCAATTCCTCTTTTGAGGCAAATGCAGGTGTGATGTTGAGGCTGCATAAATCTTTATGTGGAGCATGGAAGCATCTGAAGAAGTCACATTTTCACCCTTCACTGGAAATAAGTTGTCATTTCTCCTGCTTGACTCAGACACGCTGTTGCAGGGGAAATGAATCTCACAGCTGATGTGTGCTTGTTCTAAACCAGATTGTTTCAATGTAACTGGAGAGCTCTCTCCTCTTTTAACGGAAGGCACTCAAGTTCCCTAAAATAACAGAACATTTCTTCAAGAAGTACTTTGATTTAAAAAAAAAAAAAAAAAAAAAAAGAGAGAGAAAACAAAACAAAAAAACCTCCACGCAATCCACTTCCGACAGTTTGCATTAGAAACTGGGAGCAGATTTCTAGTCAGCTGTGCTCTGGAGATAGATTTAATATTTCTGATGAGGGAGCTAATATTGTCAAAGCTATTGATGATGGAAGCCTTACCCACATAGTGGGGAAAATTCTTCCTTGTTACAACTCCGATGAGTTACTTCAGGAATGAATTTGGCCCACATCTCATTCTTTGTTGCTTTGGGCCAATTTGCTCTCCCCATTCCGCATTATGATTAGCTTCTACAAACATGGTAGGCACATCCAAAAACCTGTCATCTATTTTAGCTAAAGGGAAAAAAAAAAATCCAGCAACCACCTTTGGCACCCTGCCATTTAGAAACTGCAGCAAGATATGACAAGAAGAAGAATGCCATCTTCCATGTATTTAAATGTTATAAACCCCAGGAAAGGGCAGCAAATTATTATTGTTCGGAAGGTATCCATGATAAGCAGAGCTGTATGAATAATCATTTGGTTTGCTGGTCAGCTGGAGCGGGGGTGGGGGTGGGAGGGAAGAGGAGATGATCTCAAATAGACCTGAAAAGCAGATTGGTTTTTAGCAAAACAAAAAACTGGAAAAAAAAAAATTTCAGGTCAAACAAAATGTTTTGTTCAACCCTAAACAAAATATTTAGTTCCAATTCTGGGCATTTTTAACTGCTTTTCTATGAAAAGTAAAGGACATTTGTCAACCCCATTCAGAAAATCTCCAGAGGAGATGGGATGCCCCCCTTATGCCCCAGAGATAAAGCACTCACCCAGGATGTGGTCTACTGGAGCCAAGTCCCCACTATGTCTCATTTGAATTTGGGTCTCCCGCACTGCAAGTGAGTACCTTGCTGTGGGATATACTGGAGTAGGTCTCTCTCAATCTCTCTTACTGGAGCAGTTCCTCTGTGTATAAATAATTAAATATTAATTGGAGCAGGAGTTGGAACTTGGATGCCCCCCACCAGGTAAGTGCCCAGGCTATAGAATCATTCTCACTATCTTTCTGGCCAATAGAATAGATATATTAAAGAGTAGGAATGTGAGAGAAGAAGTGTATTCAGGGTGTTCAGTTTTGAAATATGGTCCCCCTGCTCAGGCCCAAAGGCCTGCACGAGACTAAGAATACAGGGTGGGAGTAGGGAAGTGACTGATTTGGGCCAAGGCTAATAGATGCTATTGATGAGGTAAAGAATGTGATGGATTGAGGCTGGAGGAAAGGAACTAGGCAATTTTCACATGCCCTCTTAATTTGTTGGAGTTTGCCCTGAGGTCATGCTCAAGTCTCAGCTGTAGGCAACTCGGAGAACATGGCTAGATCACCCTCAGCACCCATGGGAAAGCCATTTATGATATGCCTTCTAACTGTACTGCTCTATGCCATTTAATCCCTCAGAAATTTTGTCTTGTACCCACCTTCTGCCTGTGTCTGCAGCATAGTGGTTCACTTGAAGGGAATAGCATAAAGAAGACAGAGGAGAATGCAAAATTCATTGAGATGGCAGAATTTGAAGACGACATGTTGTCTATCCCTTTAGATCTCTGCTTTTAAAGATTCTCACTGCCAGAAGCTTATCATAAAACACAATAGTGTAGTATGCTCCTCTTAGAGTGATTTGAGTGCCTACAATCTGATAAACAAATCACTGGAACGTATAAAAGAAGCAGTCCCTGCCCCAAAGATGTTATAATCTAAGCACAGATAAAACATAACAAAGGAAGTCAGACAGCAGGAGCATAGCAGAAAAGGGAGAATAAGAATTATAGCAATAAGACACTGTAGCCATTTTATTTACCTATTTTGCATGCTTCTTGGGGATTTTATATATATGTGTGCCTGCGCAGATAACATATGCACGTGCGTGCGTCCGCACACACACAAAACATATGTATATCGATTCATAGATTCCAAGGCCAAAAGGGATCACTGTGATCATCTAGTCTGACCTCTTGTACAAGACAGGCCATAGAACTTTCCCTCCGCCCCAAATTCCTAAGAAAATCTTTTAGAAAAAAATCCAATCTTGATTTAAAGATTCAGTGATGGAGACTCCACCACAAGCTCTCGTAAATGGTTCCAATCATTATTTACCATCACTGTTAAAAATGTGTGTCTTATTTCCAGTCTGAATGTATCTAGCTTCAACTTCCAGTCCCTGGACCATGTTATACCTTTTTCTGCTAGACTGAAGAGCCCATTATCACATATGGGTTCCACATGTAGGTACTTACATACTGTAATCAAGTCACCCCTCAGCCTTCTCTTTGTTAAGATTAGTAGATTGACCTCCATGAGCCTAGCATTATAAGGCATGTTTTCTAATCCTTTGATCATTCTCATGGCTCTTCTCTGAACTCTCTTCAGTTTATCAACATTCTCCTTGAGTTGTAGACACCAGAACTAGAAACACATATACATATACTTTAGTTAATTTTCTTGTGTAAAATTAATTTTTAAAATTATTTGGGGTGTGACATGGTAGAGGAGGGCTGAGGATGTAGAAGCAGAAAGGATAAAGGAAGAGGAAAAAAAAGATGGGGGAGGATAGAGTTAGAGCAAGGAAGAGTAGGGGCATGATACTTCTCTACTGCCTTTTTACTCTTTCTCTCCCCCTCAGTGCCCACTACATGTTTCTCAGCTGCTCACTCTGGTGAGCCAGTGGGGAGGTCTTGTCTTCTCTCAATCTGTGGCCAGGCCTCTGCCAATTGATCTTTCAATGGGCATTGGACCTTCTGATGAGAGCACTGCTTAAGATGTGTAAATCTTCGGCTTTGGTGGTATAGATGCTTTTTTCATTGCCTCACTCTGTAGCCTTGGACAGCTCCCTAAACCATACTGTGTCTTATTTTCCCTATCTGGAAAATGAGAATAATACTTGATTTTTCAGTTTCCACAGGACAATTATGAGAATTAATTATCTATATAAATAAATAGATAATACATTATTCTACCAAGAGGTGATCTAATATCTTAGCCATGAAACCACAATGCCACCTTTTCAGCATCGCTCGGGATGTGGCAAGAGATAACAAATCGACTTTACTGCCTGAAAACACTGAACAACTTACTCTACCTTTATCAAAGTAAACCACAACAGGTTTCACTTCTCAAAGGAAATGAAGGCCAAGAGGAGCCATGAAAAAGAGACTGAAATGGAGCTTAATAATGGGCTTGCTGCAGGAGTCAGTGTGAAATTTTATGGCCTGTTTTACGCAGGTCAGATCAGGTGATAACAGCTATATCTGACTTTAAAATCTATTAGTATTCTCCTTAGTCCTTATTACCACTTGTAATGAATGGAAATAAACACCCGATTAGTTTAGCGCTGGTGTATATTGTGTACATGGAGCAGGGCAGATTTTCTCTCTCAGACGAGGCCAGAGATTAAAATATATATATATATATATATATATTGGGCCAAAGTCAGCCTTAGCAGAAGCAGTCACATCTCCCATTAACTTCAGGAGGGTTATACCTGCTCATGTCATGTCTGAATTTGGTTTATCTTAAATTTAGAGATGGGTCCAAATTGGACCCTTTTATATTTCCCCCTTCCTTCCTTCCTCCATCATACTTTGGTGGTTTGGATAAAACAGAATTGGGACCTAAATCATCCTGGTTTGACTGCTATAGAGATGACAAAATCAGAACCTTTTAATCCAAACCATCCAGCTCCTAACTTTGTTGGCTTGAATATACTGAAACCTGGCTCTGAACTGCCTCTGGTTTTGCAAAACTGTGCTTTCGGTAATCCAATACCAAAACTCCTCACCTCATTTTGGCTTTCATGCTAAATGTCTGTAAGGTAGCTAGTCACATTAAAGTGCCAGCTTCAACTACACTCTGCTAATAAGTACTCATTTAATTATGACAGAGTAAAAGCCCCCACCCTAGCAAGGTTATTTTGAGCAATTGTGCCTTGAGGGGAGGTGACAATTCAGTTTCAGAGCTGTATCTTGTTTTGGTGTGGCTGTTTCTGACAGACTGAGAATACAATTATATTGTGAAATATGTATCCTTTCTGAAGTTGCTGTTAACTTCATAATTGCTGTCTAATTACTAAAGAAAGAATATCTTATACTTCTGACACCAGGTGTGTGTATTGCTTAATCTACCTCCATTATTGACTTGGTTAAGTGCCAACAGGTACTTTACTAATTTCTTCCATTTGTGCAATATCAAAACTGGCTAGATTGTGTCTGCAGTGTTTTGAATGTTTGTGTTTAGTAGCTAATAATAACACAGCAAAAATGGAGTGAACCTTAAGGAAACTGAAGAGCAGAGAGGTTGTATCTTCTTCCAAGTAAACCAGTGAGTCAGTGAGAGAACTGGAACTTAGGTCTACTGGCAAGCAGTCCCCTTCTCTGAGACTGCACAGCATCTCAGAACCAATGTCTACAAAGGCATAACTGTTTGGTTCCAGGGGAGTTGGTAGTTGGAAATATAGCCCTGGTTAAACTGATTGGTATCTGAAGGTTGTGGGTTTGACTCTTGCTTGATCTCACATTGAAAGGCCGCCTCCAGTTTACTCAGCTGAAAAATGGGTACCTGATCCATCGGGTTAGGACAGCTAAAAGTGGTTGGATATGATGCTGGCCATAGCACTCCCTTGTGTATCGTTGGCTACGAAATGGATGTGCCTTAACTGTGTTATCCCAATGAGCGATTGGCTTGGGGGAACTTTTACATTTACTTTGATTCTGTGATGGTATTGGTGCATGTTAACAGACAGTAGTACTTACAGTAGAACCTCAGGGTTATGAACACCAGAGTTAAAAACTGACCAGTCAACCACACCCTCATGTGGAACTGGAAGTGTCCAATCAGGCAGCAGCAGAGACCAAAAAAAAAAATACAGTACAGTACTGTGTTAAATGTAAACTACTACAAAATAAAGGGAAAGTTTAAAAAAAAAAAAAAAAGATTTGACAAAGTAAGGAAACTGTTCCTGAGCTTGTTTCGTTTAAATTAAGATGGTTAACTTTAAAAGAAGCATTTTTCTTTGGCATAGTAACGTTTCAAAGCTGTATTAAGTGAGTGTTCACTTGTAAACTTTTGAAAGAACAACCATAATGTTTTGTTCAGAGTTACGAACATTTCAGAGTTATGAATAACCTCCATTCCCGAGCTGTTCGTAACTCCGAGGTTCTAGTGTGTAACCAAAATGGCTACCAGAGAAGAAATGATTCCCAAATCCAATGGATTAGTAAACTTTTTTTTTCCAAAAAATAATTTTGAATTTTATGTAAAATAAAATAAGACTGAGATAAAGACTGGGACAGTAAATGAGCTACAACAGTTATACACAGGTCAAATCCCTATGTTATAAACCACAATTAATTAGCTAACTTAATGAAGATTCATGCCCCAAAAGGAGGCATTTAGCTTGTTTCAGTACACTGGGTCATATATTAAACTAAAATCTTTAAGATATTAAGTCTTGTCTCAAGGCCTAGGAAAGTTCTCCTAATGGTCTTTACTGTGTGCACTGTCATCTTAATATAGCTATAAGCAATTAAAAAAGAGACAAAAAGGCACTTCAGTGCAGGATAGACTTTAAGTCAATCCACAGTTAAATGAGGATAAGGGACGTAGCAAATAAAACACATTTTGGATCCAGATTCCCTTAAGTGGGACAGCAATTAAAATGTACACATATGAGCCATCTTCCTCTTCCTTCTGAGAATTCAGAAGAGGTGGGCTGGTTGGCTTGAAAGATTTTTTTTTTTTTTTCCAGCAAGGCATTAACTGGACTTGTCCCTGAAGATAGTTTTTTCTTGACAAATGCAGAATTTTGCTAGGAGTAATAGGTTTCCACTCCTGCCTTTTCATATGCCTGTTTAAGAGGTACAAACTCTTTCTGAAGTGTGTGGGACAATATGATATGGAATTGGCAAGTGATCATCCCTATGGTTTAACTGCTTTTAGGATTCACTTTTATATAGGATTCATTTGAGGAAAGACGTGGACAAATTGGAGGGAGTCCAGACGAGAGTGACAAAAATAATGATAAGGTTTAGAAAGACTGACCTATGATGAAAGGTTACAAAAACTGGTCTTGGGAAAAGAAGACTGAGGGGGGACTTGATAAGTCTTCAAATATATTAAGGGCTGTTATAAAGAGGACAGAGATCAGTAGGACAAGAAATAAAGGGCTTAATCTGCAGCAAGGGAGATTTAGATTAGATATTAGGAAAAGCTTTCTAACTGTAAGGGTAGTTAAGTTCTGGAATAGGCTTCCAAGGGTATGTCTACACTACAGGATGAATCCAAATTTACAGAATTCGAATTTTGGAAACAGATTGTATAAAGTCGAATGTATGCGGCCACACTAAGCACATTAATTCGGCGGTGTGCATCCATGTACCGGGGCTAGTGTTGATTTCCGGAGCGTTGCACTGTTTGTAGTTATCCCGTAGCAATCCCATAGTTCCTGCAGTCTCCCCCGCCCATTGGAATTCTGGGTTGAGATCCCAGTGCCTGATGGGGCAAAAAACATTGTCGCAGGTGGTTCTGGGTACAGCCTCACCTCTTCCTCCATGAAAGCAACGGCAGACAACCATTTCGCACCTTTTTTCCTGGGTGAACACTGCAGAGTCCATACCACGGCAAGCACGGAGCCCGCTCAGCTCAAGACAGCAGTCATGAACATTGTAAACACCTCGCGCATTCTCGTGCAGTTTATGCTGAACCAGGACCAGAAAAACGAGGCGAGGAGGAGGCGGCGACGGCAGCGCAACGACGAGTGATGAGGACATGGACACAGAATTCTCTCAAACCGCGGGCCTCGGTGCTTTGGAGATCATGTTGTTAATGGGGCAGGTTCTATCCGTGGAACGCTGATTCTGGGCCTGGGAAACAAGCACAGACTGGTGGGACCGCATAGTGTTGCAGATGTGGGACGATTCCCAGTGGCTGCGAAACTTTCGTATGCGTAAGGGCACTTTCATGGAACTTTGTGACTTGCTGTCCCCTGCCCTGAAGCACCAGAATACCAAGATGAGAGCAGCCCTCACAGTTGAGAAGCGAGTGGCGATAGCCCTGTGGAAGCTTGCAACGCCAGACAGCTACCGGTCAGTCAGGAATCAGTTTGGAGTGGGCAAATATACTGTGGGGGCTGCTGTGATGCAAGTAGCCAAAGCAATCACTGAGCTGCTGCTACGAAAGGTAGTGACTCTGGGAAATGTGCAGGTCACAGTGAATGGCTTTGCTGCAATGGGATTCCCTAACTGTGGTGGGGCAATAGATGGAACCATATTCCTATCTTGGCACCAGAGCACCAGGGTACCCAGTACATAAACCGCAAGGGGTACTTTTCAATGGTGCTGCAAGCACTGGTGGATCACAAGGGATGTTTCACCAACATCAACATGGGCTGGCCGGGAAGGGTTCATGATGCTCGTGTCTTCAGGAACACTACTCTGTTTAAACGGCTGCAGCAAGGGACTTACTTCCCGGACCAGAAAATAACCGGTGGGGATGTTGAAATGTGAATAATTATCCTTGGGGACCCAGCCTACCCCTTAATGCCATGGCTCATGAAGCCATACACAAGCAGCCTGGACAGGAGTCAGGAGCTGTTCAACTACAGGCTGAGCAAGTGCAGAATGGTGGTAGAATGTGCATTTGGCTGTTTAAAAGGTCGCTGGCGATCGTTACTGACTCGCTCAGACCTCAGCCAAACCAATATCCCTATTGTTGCTGCTTGCTGTGTGCTCCACAATCTCTGTGAAAGTAAGGGGGAGACCTTTATGGCAGGGTGGGAGGCTGAGACAAATCGCCTGGCTGCTGATTATGCACAGCCAGACACCAGGGCGATTAGAAGAGCACACCAGGAAGATGAAAACCAGTTTCATGACTGGCCAGGCTACAGTGTGAAATTTCTGTTTGTTTCTCGTTGATGAAAACCCCACCCCCTTTATTGACTCATTCTCTGTAAGGAACCCACCCTCCTCCCCCTTCAATCACAGCTTGCTTTCAAAGGAAATAGTCACTATTGTTTAAAAATCATTTATTCTTTATTAATTGATTATAAAAAGAGGGAGAGAACCCGGGTGGGGTTTGGGAGGAGGATCGGAGGGAAGGAAAAGGCCACTAAAAAAAGGTTAAAAAAATGACAGCCTTTTGCTTGGGCTGTCCACTGAGGTGGAATGGGAGGGTGCACGGAGCCTCCCCGCCCGCGTTCTTACACGTCTGGGTGAGGAGGCTATGGAACATGGTGAGGAGGGAGGGGGGTTATACAGGGGCTGTAGCGCCAGTCTGTGATCCTGCTGCCATTCCTGAAGCTCCACCAGACGCTGGAGCATGTCTGTTTGCTCACGCAGCAGCCCCAGCATTGCATCCTGCCGCCACCTCTCATCTCGAGCGTCCCTCCTGTCCTCACATTGGTCCCGCCTGTCCTCAAGTTGGTCCCTCCTGTCCTCATGTTCACTGGCATCTTTCCTATACTTTGAAACCGTGTCCTTCCACTCATTCAGATGAACTCTTTCACTGCAGGTGGATTCCATGATTTCCGCAAACATCTCATCTTGCGTCCTCTTTTTCCGACGCCTTATCTGAGATAGCCTTCGGGACAGAGGAGGGAGGCTTGAAAAAATTTGCAGCTGCTGGAGGGAGGGAAAAAAGGAGAGAATTTTTTAAGAAGATACATTTTACAGAACAATGCTTATACTCTTTCACGGTGACCAACACATAGCACGTGTGATTTCTGTGCAAGGTCGCATTTTTCCTCTTAATATTTAGTGCCTGTAGCTTTGCTGCTAGAGATCACAGACGCAGGTCCGGGCAACAGAATTCGGCTTGCATGTGGCCATGGTAAGCCATTGTCTTTCGGCTTCTGCGCCCTCCTTTCCCACATACCAAGCAAAGCCCATTGAGTGCTGCGGTTTTCCTGTTAACCTTCAGCAGCAGAAAACAACCCCCCCCATCCAATTCTCTGGATGATCACTTTATCCCTCCTCCCACCGCGTGGCTGGTATCAGGGAAGATCCCTGCTAGCCAAACGCAAAAAGCTTAGGGCCAATTCCTTGCCCCCCCCAGCGCTTGGCTAACTGCAGGGAAGGATTTCTTTTCAGTCACAGGCAAACAGCCGAGTAGGAACGGCCACCTCTGTCCTCTTAATTAAATTCCCGTATTTCAACCAGGTTACCATGAGTGATATCACTCTCCTGAGGATTACACAGCAAGATAAAGAACAGATGTTGCTTGAATGCCAGCAAACACCGGGACCATACGCTGCCAGGTTTTGTCATGAATGATACCAGATTACTTGCTACTAGCATGGCGTGGTCAAGTGTCCTACCATGGAGGATGGAATAAGGCTGCACTGCCCAGAAACCTTGTGGCAAGGCTTTTGGAGTACCTCCAGGAGAGCTTCGTGGAGATGTCCCTGGAGGATTTCCGCTCCATCCCCAGACACGTTAACAGACTTTTCCAGTAGCTGTACTGGCCGCGAATGCATCCCAAGTCCTCAGGGCAAAGTAATCATTAAAAAACGCTTGCTTTTAAAACAAGTTTTATATTTTAAAAGGTAAACTCACCTGAGGTCCCTTCTATTGGGTCATGGTCTTGGATACTGGCTTGGGAGGGTACTTCAGTCAGGCTGAGAAAAAGATCCTGGCTGTTGGGGAGAACGGAGTGCTGTGTGCTCTCCACAAGCTCGTCGACATCCTCTTCCCCGTCTGCAGAATCCTCAGGTGTGGCTGATGAGATTACCCCTGCCTCGGAATCCACAGTCAGAGGTGGAGTAGTGGTGGCGGCCCCCCCTAGAATTGCATGCAGCTCGGCGTAGAAGCGGCATGTCCGCGGCTCTGACCCGGAGCGACTGTTTGCCTCCTTTGTTTTTTGATAGGCTTGTCTGAGCTCCTCGACTTTCATGCGGCACTGATCTGAGTCCCTATTGTGGCCTCTCTCCTTCATGCCCTTGGAGATTTTTTCAAAAGTTTTGGCATTTCGTCTTTTCGAACAAAGTTGTGCTAGCACTGAATCCTCTCCCCATATAGCGATCAGATCCAGTACCTCCCGTATGATCCATGCTGGTGCTCTTTTTCGATTATCGGCCTGCATGGTTACCTGTGCTGATGAGCTCTCTGTGGTCACCTGTGCTCTCCACGCTGGGCAAACAGGAAATAAAATTCAAATGTTCATGGGGCTTTTCCTGTCTACCTGGCCAGTGCATCCGAGTTCAGATTGCTGTCCAGAGCGGTCACAATGGTGCACTGTGGGATAGCTCCCGGAGGCCAATACCATCGAATTGCGGCCACACTAACCCTAATTCGAAATGACAATATCGATTTTGGCGCTACTCCGCTTGTCGGGGAGGAGTACAGAAATCAATTTTAAGAGCCCTTTATTTTGAAATAAATGGCTTTGTTGTGTGGACGGGTGCAGGGTTAATTCGATTTAACGTTGCTAAATTCGAATTAAACTCATAGTGTAGACCAGGCCCAAGAGAGGTTGTGGAATTCCCATCACTGGAGGTTTTTAAGAACAGGTTGGACAAACACCTATCAAGGATTGTCTAGGTTTACTTGGCCCTGCCTCAGAACAGGGAGCTGGACTTGATGACCTCTCCAGATCGGGGGGGGGGGGGGGGGGGGGGGGGGCGGGAGCTAGGGGTGATGGGGTGCGGCAGCACTCCCTGGTTTGAAGTGCTTTCCAGCATATACAGAGTTTGCGATTTTGTTCACTGGCTCTCAGCACCCCCGCTATAAAAATTGTTCCAAGGCCCCTGCTCCAGGTCCCTCCCAGTCCTACATTTCTATGATTCTATATCCAGTGTGGGAAGCTGGGCATGTCTGATGGCAGGATTTGCATTGCCTCAATTGCCTGTCTTCCTGGGTTTTTTGCATGTAGGGACCCTATAATCCATCTCCATATTCTATTTGTGGCTTCCCGGTGGAGGAGAAAATCAGTGGCGCTGAGTCTAGGTTTATTCTAATTGTAACTTGCTTTACTTGCACATTTGTACCAGTCCTGAAATGAGATGCTCAAACAATGTTCAGGTTAATCCCTTCTTCCAGGAATTTCAGGACAATACCAATGTCCAACTCTCCCCAAGCTACCTCGCTATCCGCATCTTGCATTGGCCAAAATGAACACCACCACAGCATGTCTTCCCAACAGTCACAATGTGCTTACACTGCCTTCCACTTTTTTTTTCTTCGTGTGCAACAGCGAGCCCATGTGATATAGAATATGTGTATATTTCATATAATGTGGGTGGGTGGGTGTGTATAAAATGTATGGTGAAATTCTGGCCCCATTGAAGTCCGTGAGAGTTTAACTTTTGATTTCAATAGGGACAGGATTTTACACATAGTGTCCAATTTCAGGAGTTCAGGGTTGAGTTTTTCCCTGGCCTCAGAATCAGTATCACTGATGTATTAAGGATAGGGATATTTTGAACCCTGTCTTGGTTCCCAAGTGCATCTAATTTCTTCTCCTGCTAAGAACTGCTTTCGCTAAGTGAATATGTGAGTTTGAACATCCTTTGTTCTTTTAAGCTCGGGTTCCATGTGTCCTATTCTTTGCTTATTCCTGGAAACTCTTGAATCTAAGGCTGACCATTTCTCAAGAACTGCCTGCCTCTACTCTCTCCTGTGCAAAGAAGGCAGATTTTTGAGGCGTGGCCAGCAGAGCCAAAGTGAGCTCTTTTTGAAGAGGTTTCAGAATCCCCTTTCTCTTCAGTCACTGTTTCAAAGAAGTAAAATGCTATCAGCACATTCCACTGTTCCTTAGAACATCAGGGGTTGAGGGAGTCTGAGACAAATGGGTATTCACCCATGAAAGCTCATGCTCCTACACGTCTGTTAGTCTATAAGGTGCCACAGGACTCTTTGCTGCTGAGACATCCGGCTTCCTCTTTTGTTTCTCCGCTGTCTGCTTACCCCTGAACAGTGGAGTGGACAAGGTTCTCTTTCCGTCTATTTGGGAGAGCAAAGTGTTTGCTTTGTGTTGTATGTGGTGAGCTTTCCAGTTGCTGGAGCAATTCTTCTCTGCTTCCTCTCCTGTTGGCATGAAGCTCTTCTCCATTTAGAAACCTTTGAAATTCAGGAGTTATAGAAAAATAAATCATCAATCTAAAGATGTGTTAAAAGAAGAGTGCTAGCTATTTTTTAATTTTAGAGAATATTGAGCTTTCTGAGGCGTTATGAACGCTGTATCTTTTTTAGAAAAGTTCTAGACCGTTTCAGTAAACATTTTGGAATGGGGAAAGGCTATGGGTTTTCTTTTTCAGTTACCTGAGTGCTTATGACAGGTACCAGGTTCATAGCCCTGGAGACAGAAGTGCTCTGTCCACAGAAGAGTTTCAGTGAGCACTAAGGTAGTAGAAGCCTCACCATGCATCCAGCTAACTTGCTTCAACCCTATTCTTGAGAGACCATCTCTAAGTTGAGGGTAGTTCAGTTTCCCTCTTCCTTCAATCCTTAGCTACTCCTCTAAGGACTAACAAGGTAACAGATAACTAACTCTGTGGATGAGGGGAAAGCAGTGGATGTGTTATTCCTTGACTTTAGCAAAGCTTTTGATACAGTCTCCCACAGTATTCTTGCCAGCAAGTTAAAGAAGTATGGGCTGGATGAATGGACTATAAGGTGGATAGAAAGCTGGCTAGATTGTCGGGCTCAACGGGTAGTGATCAACTGCTCCAAGTCTAGTTGGCAGCTGGTTTTAACTGGAGTGCTCCAGGGGTCGGTCCTGGGGCCAGTTTTGTTCAATATCTTCATTAATGATCTGGAGGATGCCGTGGACTGCACTCTCAGCAAGTTTGCGGATGACACTAAACTGGGAGGAGTGGTAGATACGCTGGAGGGTAGGAATAGGATACAGAGGGACCTAGACAAATTGGAGGATTGGGCCAAAAAGAAACCTGATGAGGTTCAAAAAGGACAAGTGCAGAGTCCTGCACTTAGGACGGAAGAATCCCATGCACTATTACAGACTAGGGACTGCATGGCTAGGAAGCAGTTCTGCAGAAAAGGACCTAGGGGTTACAGTGGACGAGAAGCTGGATATGAGGCAACAGTGTGCTCTTGTTGCCAACAAGGCTAATGGCATTTTGGGCTGTATAAGTAGGGGCATTGCCAGCAGATCGAGGTTCGTGATCGTTCCCCTCTATTTGACATTGGTGAGGCCTCATCTGGAGTACTGTGTCCAGTTTTGGGCCCCACCCTACAAGAAGGATGTGGAAAAATTGGAAAGAGTCCAGCGGAGGGCAACAAAAATGATTAGGGGGCTTGTGAGGAGAGGCTGAGGGAACTGGGATTGTTTAGTCTGCAGAAGGGAAGAATGAGGGGGGATTTGATAGCTGCTTTCAACTACCTGAAAGGGGGTTCCAAAGAGGATGGATCTAGACTGTTCTCAGTGGTACCAGATGACAGAACAAGGAGTAATGGTCTCAAGTTGCAGTGTGGGAGGTTTAGGTTGGATATTAGGAAAAGCTTTTTCACTAGGAGGGTGGTGAAGCACTGGAAGGGGTTACCTAGGGAGGTGGTGGAATCTCCTTCCTTAGACGTTTTTAAGGTCAGGCTTGACAAAGCCCTGGCTGGGATGATTTAGTTGGGAATTGGTCCTGCTTTGAGCAGGGGGTTGGACTAGATGACCTCCTGAGGTCCCTTCCAACCCTGATATTCTATGATTCTAAGATTCTATGAAGGGTGCCACCTGGTAGATATCCTGGTGTGGACACCTGTCTGCTGGGTTTGTTTGTCCTCCTGTAAAATGGTACTCTTGGCAGGAGGAGGATTTAAATGCATGCCATTGCTCACTAAAAGTCTGGAGGCCATGGGGAAGTCCTTCCACATCTTTGTGCCAAATACAGGAAATTGACTCACAAGCACACTTTAATTGAAGATCTGGCCTTGCCCGTTGGGGGCATGTATTCTTTCCTCCATGTTTGGCAAGCCAGGATCTGAATGGCGGTTTGAACAGGATTTATATAGATTCACTGTGTACACTGTATTATTGTTGCAATTACCATACATTCCATTCCAGTGAATTTTTGGTTTCTCATTGCATTTTTTGCTAGTAAATGGGGTGGGCGGGTGGGAACCCAAGTACAGCACACTCACAAGAGTTTCATTTGGGATGGCTGTTGAAGAGTTTAGATCAGCTTCCAGTTATCATAGAATCGTAGGACTGGAAGGGACTTCAAGAGGTCTTTAGCCCAGTCCCCTGCACTCAAGGCAGGACTAAATATTAATACATGCATTTAATTGTTCATAAAAATATCCCCTTTTTGAACTGCAGAATTCATTTCCTTTAATCTTGTTGCTGCACCCTTCTAAATATTCAGTCAGGCACCTTCCAAACTGGGACACATGCATGTAGAAGCAAACTCCAGGTCTCCTCCCACTTCATGGA
This sequence comes from Trachemys scripta elegans, assembly GCF_013100865.1. Lineage (NCBI taxonomy): Eukaryota > Metazoa > Chordata > Testudines > Emydidae > Trachemys > Trachemys scripta. The sequence goes on from NC_048300.1 coordinate 74,562,352, forward strand.
AGGCAGTGGAATTTTGGCACTACTTTCAGGAATAAATAAAAAAATAAATAAAAAAAATAAATTCTTGGTTCTAATTGGAAATGATTCCAGATACAGAGAGCAACAATTTACATGGTCCTGCTAATACACGGGTTAAATCCTAGCATTAAGGATTCCATCCGCCTAATCTATCCAGGCATTATTTCCAGCATGAATCATCATGGTATCTAGGTGCTAGTATTATGGTAAAGATGCAGTTCTGCAGGACTTCTCTAATTCTTTATATTATTAAATGCACAAAGTACACTGGAATGTATCCAGGCCATTTAAAATATAGCATATTAGTACAGAATGGGCATGATCCTGCAGCTCTTCCTCAGGCAAAACTCTCCTTGATTGCAAGGGGAGTTTTGCCTGAGGAAATGTAGGAAGATTGGGCCCAAATGTGCAACTATATGAAAACAAGTTAATTGTAGACGAGACGCAGAATTGAAACCCTTTACTGTGGGTTCTGGTCCTTGCCACCAAACAGTCCCAAAAGGACTGGAGAGTAGGTGGCCCTCTGCGGATGTGCAAGGTGGGTACACAAAAAGACTTCCCACGCATAGGCCCCTGTGCCACAATCTCTAAAGCATTGCCCTCTCTGACTTCAAGAACTGCATGTGTCTAACAGCACCTGATTTCTTGGTCAGGACCATAAGGTTGCGCATTCTGCCCCAGCTGAGCTGGGATCTGGTGAGTTCAAGTGTGGCACAATTCTCATTTTGACCTGCACTTCCTCGGGACCCACTGAGTCATTCTGGCTGACTCTGCCAGAAGGGTTGGGAGGGTTGATTCCCACTGCTGGGCAGCCTCTTTGCAAAAGCACAGTTTGTCCCAGTTCAGGCAGAGCCTTAGGAGCTACAATGTAGCCCAAATAATGTAATAACCCAACCTGTAAAATACCCACTAATGGAGCTGCTCTGGTACCTGAACTAATTATAAATCTCCCCAAAGTGCCTGCCTGGCCTTGGATCAAATATTAACTATAACTACCCAACACCATTGCCAATAGGAAACAGGAGTAATAAAACACAAAATCAGACAGAAAAGGGAGAGGGGATGAAAGGAGAACAGTGAGAAGAAAAAAATACACGTTGCTTAACTGTGATTTGTACTTTCCTCCCTAATAGATCCACAAACAATGGGCATATGAAATGCAATACAGAGGGCTTAGCAGTCATGGAACAAAGGCGTTTGATTTCTTGTTTGCCTGCAAGCTGGCAGCAGTTGGATTTTGTGCTTGTATGCTTGGCAACACTGGCTGTGCAGATAAGGACAGTAATTGCCTTTATTTTACTTCCTTTCCCCCTTATTTCTGCCTCCTTTTCCATGGTGTAATTCAGGGGCAGGTGGACCAGTGTGAGAAAGGAAGTCTTCCAATATTCATGCTGAACAAAGTGAGGAGCCCCAAACTGTCTGCACTAAGCAGGGCCTGTCTCACAGCTCCCTGTCCTGGCCCTGAAGATGCTGTCAGAATACATGCTGGATCACGTGAATCTCAGATGGTTGTTGCAAGACCTGGCTGTAGCCAGCTTTCCTAATAGAATCTAGAGTTTTCCCTGTGGAAGCATCCATCCACTGATGGATACAAAGACTGAATTGCCTTAGGACTGCCATACTCTGGGCTGATGTAAAAACATCCAGGCTAATAAGCTAAACCTTTTCTTAACCACATTCACGGGTAGGACTTAATCCATAGTCTACTGAAATCAATAGGACTGCCTTGGACTTTAGTAGTCTTTGGATCAAGCCTATAGTGAGGCCATGCAATTTCTGCTTCCCTTATAATGAATGAGAGCTGTGCTATTTACTTCGGTTTTAGCAGGATCAGGCGCATGCTTTGCTGTCGAGGCGATTAGTGTTATTGTGGCTGTTTCTGTTTCTTTAGCATCGTTATACGGTTGTTTGAGGGACACTCACCCGTTTTATTTCACTGTATTGACCTGGCTTGGAGAGATGGCTGAGGCTACAGAATCGATAGCACCTTTTATGCAACGTATCCCAATGTGCTTTGAATAATCAATCAGTTTTTTAAATGGCCAAGGAGAGTAAGGAAGAAAAGGAGAACAAGGAATATAGTTATTTTCTAATAAGAACTTCCTTCCAGTGATCTCTCATTTTGTGGCCATTCTTTTTTAATGGACAGGTGATATTGGCACTATTATCGGAAATAATGAGTGCAGAGAGGCCTGTGCAATGTGTATTAGCTTATAGACAAGTGGTCAATAGGCAGGCTGATGGTTTGGTGTGATTCATGAAACATTCAAATGTTCAGAAAGGCACAATTCTGTACCTGAAGCTCTTCCAGTAATTTCAACTTCCACTTCTGGCCAGATGCAGGAAGTGCGGAGTCCAACGGAACACAAGTGTGAACAGCTGTTTCAAACATTCTTCAATTTTAAAAGGAACTCGGTTCAGGTTTGGATTCTGTTAGTTCTTATTGTTCCTGAATCAGTTCATTCATCACTCGTGTTGGCTACAGATGGGCGCAAATCGAAATCCCAAGTCAGAACTCCCAGATTTTTGTGTGGGGGAGTTCAGATCTGGACCAAGATTTTGCAACCTGTTCCTGTTTCTCTCATTGGCTAAATTAAACCCTTAGATCCAATTAGTGTTATTGTGGCTGTTTCTGTTTCTTTAGCATCGTTATACGGTTGTTTGAGGGACACTCACCCGTCACTCACCTGAGCTTTGGGAAACATGGATCCAAAGTTTGCAACTCAGGCCCATCTCTAATATTATTTGCCGCCGAAGGCCTGTTTTTAAATCCAACTTAGACTGGAAGTGAAAATGAGCTTGATGGCCTCAGCCTGTTCCTTAGCAGATATCTCTGCCCACTGCAAAAGCACACAACAGTCTGACAGGCATCAACATGATTGCAGTTCTCGGGAGGAGCTGGGGTGTTACAGATCAGGAGTGAGATGCGTTGGCAAGCACTGAGCGGGTAGACTGCACCATGGCTGCTCACGCTGTCTGGCTCTAACCATTGCTACAGCCTCTCTTTCATTACCCCTATCATTTGCCAAATTCCGTCCATCACTCCCCCTTCTTCCCTCTGCAATTAAAAAAACAATTCAGGGTTTGGGGATTTGGGGGAGGCTCTGGATTTGCCAGGCACCTTTTGAAATAGGTGAACTGCAATTTGATCTTGTTAACTAAAATGAATAATGCACAGTGCCAAAGAATGCAGCATTACAAGCAACACATCCTCATCTGCTCCTTGAAACCACCCCCAACATCAGAACAAAAATATCCCAACCCAACAGCCATATGCTCTCTTCTTGAGCAGAATTAATCAGACTTATGTGCCATATTCCATTTTAATTTTTATTACATGGTCCAAGATTAATGGTTAATATAGTACATCTTCCCATCTCCACTCCCATTACAATGGAGTGCTTTGAATAACTATTAACTTTGTGGTTAACTGAAAGAAAATTGTTAATCATCTACAAGCTTATGTTGCATAAAAACCATTCTCTGTAACCTTCTCCCGGCTGTGGGAGAGCCCGTTTTCTTAGTGCTGACCTTCAATAACACCTGGTACCTGAAGCTTGCAAAACACAGGGCTCAAAAATCATATTACAGTGGCTTATCAGCTATCCAAGGTCATAAACTGTGTGAACCAGTGAAGTGTATCTTATGTTTCATAGTGTTGATGTTGTTCCAACATCCAGTTCCCGTTCCAACAAAGATATGGTTCTCTGGGTCCTCAGAAAACATAACTAATGAGCGTATTTTTTTTTTTTAAACTTTGCAAGTCAGGGTTAATCTACAGTGCGTTGCTGGGAAACATTCTGTGGCAGTACAGTCTGTTCTTCTTTCAGAACTACAGTTCAAATGTGCTCCAGAACAAAACATATATGCATTTGCAGTTCAGCTGCAAGGTTATATTTCCTTTGTGTAATGCTAGAACTCTAAACAAGGAGAAGTTCTTTTCCAAGGCGTCAAACGCAGTCAGTAACACAATGATATATGTGGGGAAAACAGCGTCTTATGAAATGCTCTCCTCCATTTACAAACAAACCTGAATCAAGTGTACCTGGGTGCACCCCTGGTCCTCCTGCTGCATCTCAATGCAAGTCAAAGGTAGGGTGACCAGATAGCAAGTGTGAAAAATTGGTACAGGGGGTTGGGGGATAGTAGGCACCTATATAGACACAGCCCCCAATACCAGGACTGTCCCCATGAAATCGGGACATCTGGTCACCCTAGTTAAGGGGCACATTTGCTTCCTACTCCCCCAGTACAGCCTCCTGGTCTTCAGTGGTGTAACACGGGTGCAGCAAACTGCAGAATTTAGCACTGAAGGTTCAGATTTCTTGTTAAGCAATTACATACAAAACATTTCTATCTAGCCAATCACTCATGATTCGTGACGTGGGAGGGGAAAGGACTTGCACAACAGATTAAAATCCTCACAACTCTTCTGGTACTACGATGGGCTGAGGACATATGTTTTTCAACTATAGAAATGATTATTTATATGTCAGACTTATTAGGAAAGGTATTGTTGGGACCTTGGCAAACACATAAATATTAGGGCAGACTTGTAGTCGTTCCACCTGAATCTGGTCACTGTCAAGAAGTGAGCTAATAGCTCCAGGATTCTGTGCTACAATAAACAGCCGCCGCAGCTGTTAAAAGCTAAATGTAACTTCGTATAGCCCCAAATGCAAACATTTCCACATTAGGCATTTCGTGCCCTCCCCTAGCACAGAGCTCCTGTCAGTGACCTCAGGAAGTCTCCACTGAATCCCTGTGGGGCTGCAATGCAGGGCTGGTTTCTCCCTCAGGAAAGAAATCTCTCTTTCATTCGTACTCTTCTGGCTCATGAAAGTGAGGGAGAAACAGCAAAAGTTCAGGTCAAGTTTAATGTGGGCAATCCCCACATAAGCTTGTATGAAGCATCCCGTTCCCTACCTTCAACACCCCTGCTATTCCAGACACAGGCATCTCTTGAGAAGGGACTTGCCAGAAGGGGCTAAATTTGTAGTGGTTTAGAACTGTGCACAAATGGGAGCATCAATGAGACGGTGCATTTACACCAGGATCTGAAGCCAAGTCTCCAGACGTGAAGGGCTAGCTCATTAAACTGCCCGTAGGGTGCCAGTCAGGGAGAGGTGGGCAGTCCCTCGAGAGTACTAGCTATATATCTGGGATGTGCTTATTTTGGAGAAAAAGTAACATGTCTAAGGTATAAATTATCTTCTTGGTGTGACAAGCCCTCTGGCATATCTATTGACTAAGAGAAGCTGGAGGAGCATGAATTTAATCTCTGAGCTTTTAGTATGGGCCTTTGTGCCATATCATGCCCTCATTCTGCCTGTGCATTTCTTGTCCTCAATGGGAGCTGCATGGATCAGGACACTACTTGGCTCTCTAACTAGTTCAGTTAGTGAAAACTGACCCACGGATTGGAACTCTACACGGATAGCTCAAGCATGCTCACTTGGCTGTCAGGCTTAGTCGGCTGGCTGTCATACATCTCAAATGAGGGAAGGCCGAGAGAATATTCTAGAGCTGAGGAGATATGCAGCTATGCCAGAGTTTGTTTGGACTCATAATGGAGGTAGCAAGGTCTAGTGGGTAGATCACTGGACAGGGAGTTGATAGACTTGGGTTCTATCCCGGCCTCTGTCACTGACCTGCTATGTGCTCTTGGGCAAGTCACTTCATCTCTCTGTACTTTTGTTTCCCCTTCTCTCTTTACTGTCATGTCTACTTAGATTGAAAGCTTTTGGGGGCAGGGACCATCTCTTACAATGTGTACGTAAAGCATGTAGCATGATGGGGCTCCGATGTCAGTTGGACGCTTTAGGCACAAATAATAAATAAGCCAACCTCTGTCCATTGTTTGAAGAGGCAAGTATCTTCGAAATATGTATGCATATATATGCAATGTGTGGGCAGGGCTGGATTATGACCCCAAAATGTGCGAAGGGGATTCACAAGTGTGACTTCCTGAGGTCCCTTCCAACCGTGATATTCTATTATTCAGATTTGGAAGGTCATCTTTGCAACATTTTAGATTTTGGAATAGGTGTTTGCATGTTTTCCCCTTTGGCAGATGCATTGTGGCGATCATGCACCCTGCACTGAAATTCAGTGCACAGCGCTGGATGTGTGATAATCAAATGAATTCTGATGATTTAAGTTTTAGCCTATTTGCATCAGCTCTGCTGCATACCAAACTGCCACTTGCTGCTGCAGAAAAGAAAACGAGGCCTTTGCAGGTTGGATCAGCTGGCCAGGTGCAGAGCCAATTTCCATGGCCACTCCAAAGCGGAGAAGTATTTTGAAAAGAACAGAGCCTTTAGCCCTGTAAGTAAAAGCCATTTATCTTAAGGATGAAAAGGTGCTGGCAATGGAAAAATTCCAGTGCTATGAAATTCTCTGTTCTAGAACGGCTTGGATAACTGCTGCATTAGGTTCATTGCTAAGAAGTTCACAGTTGTGAATCTCTCCTTTACAAACATGGGGGAACTGGTGGGGCGGGGGGAAGGGCAACCAAACCAAAAAGAACCCAGCAAGAACCAGGGAGTTGTGTGCTTGTTAGTAGGGTCAAAGTGAGAATCACACTGGAATAGCCATATCCATAATATTGCTTTTAGAGTCACGGTCAATATCATTGCTTTTCAATTAGTGAAGATATTAGTAAATATCCTGTCCTAACCATAGCCCAGGGTACAATATCAGCAGAATGCACTATATAAACAAAAGGGAGCATTACTAGCTGTGCTGGGCATAGCTTTTGTTATGTTCTCAACAGAACTGTTGAATAATACTTTGCACTCTACACAGAGAATATCAAAGTGCTTTACAAACACTGATGAAATTAGCTTCACAACACCCCTGTGAGGTAGGTAAGTAGTATTATCCCACTTCCTGGGACTGAATGTGTATGCAGTGCAGAGACTCCAGTTTGTGCAGAAAACAGCCGCCTGCCTGCTCAACAGGCTGAAGTGCTGTGAGCCTGTTGCCCATATGCTTCTGCTAGCTGCCAGTCTGCCACCATTGCCACTTCAAAGCCTTGCTCCTGTTCTCCAAAGTTGGGAATGGGTCCGGACTTGGCTATACTGATCCCCACATTACCAGGACTGCTCTCCTATGTGGCAATGCATTTTACAAAGCCCAAGACAAGATGGGTCAAAAACCAAGAGCCAGGTACTCAGCGGATGTAAATCTGGCTATTTTTGGAGACTTTCATGGAGCTTTGTCAGGGGTGGGCAAACATTTTGGCCCGAGGGCCGCATCTGAGTATGGAAATTGTATGGTGGGCCACGAATGCTCACGAAATTGGGGATTGGTGTGTGGGAGGGGGTGAGGGCTCCGGCTGTCGGTGCGGGCTCTGGGGTGGGGCCAGAAATGAGGAGTTCAGGGTGCAGGAGGGGGCTCTGGGCTGGGACCAATGGGTTCGGAGGGCGGGATGGGGATCAGGGCTGGGGCAATGAGTTCGGGCATGGGAGGGGGTCAGGGGTGCAGGCTCTGGGCCGCGCTTACCTCAAGCAGCTCCCGGAAGCAGTGGCATGTCCCTTCTCCAGCTCCTACATGGAGGTGCAGCCAGGCAGCTCTGCGCGCTGCCCCATCTGCAGGCCCCACCCCTGCAGCTCCCATTAGCTGCAGTTCCTGGCCAATGGGAGCTGTGGAGGTGGTGCGTGGGGCAGGGGCAGCGTGCGGAGCCCCCCTGGCTGCCCTTACATGCAGGAGCTGGAGGGCCGACATGCCGCTGCTTCTGGGAGCTGTGCGGAGTCATGGCATGTGCCGAGTGGGGCAAGCCCCCGACCCCGCTCCCCAGAGCTCGAGGGCTGGATTAAAATGTCTGAAGGGCTGGATGCGGCCCCCAGGCCGTAATTTGCCAACCCCTGAGCTACATCAATTTACACGAGAGAAAAAAATTTGGGGCTAGATTTTCAGATCCGACCAGTAATCCCAAACATTGGTGTTTTGGATAAAATGGGTGCTGGATCCAAATAACCTAGTTTTGGTTATGCAGTACCAAAATCTGAGCACCTCACCCTATCTCTCTTGTTCACCATTTATGGTCTTTATTTCCCCAGTGAGCTTCATTCAGCTAAGAAAGTAAAACTAGTCGTCTCTATTCATAAGTCAGTTTCACTTTTCATTGGTGGGCAGTGTTACTTTCTTGGCTCTCATGTGCTAGCACGATGCTGTGGCTAGGGGGTTTCCAACACTTAAGGGGAATGTTTAAAAATGTTGAGAGTGGAAGTTCGTTTAGTATTTTAATTAATTTATGCTGAGTTTTGCTAGTTTTTTACACAAAGCCTAAATTTTGGGCCTAATCAAATTGACACTGTCCCTTTAAAGTTTTTAGTGTATGCCAAGATTTCTACCTTTATTTTAATTTGTGAGTGAAAATAGCAAATGTAGAAGCTGAATTTACAAGGAAACACATTAGGCAAGATGTTCACTGAATTCTGCAATGGTGCTACACCTTTTTATGCACAGTAGCCCCAGTCTTGTCACAAGTACAGATGCTGGCCCCTGGTTTGTTATTGGAACTACCACTGCTGATTTGCTTTAAATAGATCCTAAGCAAACTTTTCTGTTTGTTTTTCTTGACATGGTACTGCGTGGTGCTTTCCAAGAAACCAGGAAAAAACTGAAATCACTGTGGTGACTTTGAATCTATCTGGCAAAAGCAAACTGATCTACTAAATGAGAAAGGGGCAACTGTAAAGAGAAAAAGTAAATAGGTCATTCAAAGAAACTGCCTTTGCTTTATGTCCCATGTCTGCAAATAATAAAACCTCTCACATACCTAGTGAGGAAATCTCTCTGTTTTAGCATTTTCTATAGCAGCCATCACTGCAGTATTTAAGTGCTTCCCAGCTGAATGAAATCTGCATGCTGAGGTTTCTCGAGGACTTCAAGGAGTTTTCTGAAATTGATCAGAGTCTGGATTAATTCAGTCTCCTCTGGAAGTTTGTTCTACAGTTGGGACCCTCATAACCGAGAATGTGTTATCTCTGATCCTCACTTGCTTCATCTACCCAGAGAGAGCATTTGTCCTGATGGGACATGAATGGAGATGTGGCTGCTGAAGTAGTTGGGTTCCTGGCCCATTTATGGCTTTATAATTTGAGCCAAAATTTTGAATTGGCAATGGAAACAGCTGGGGGAGCCAGTGAAGGGATCCGAGTTCAGGGTTCATGAGTTCATAGAAGCCCCTCCTGAAGTGGAACCTCTTTGTTACGTCCAAAACCTGTCCCAGTTATGCAAATCCATTCTGGAGATCAGCATTCACTGTGGCCAAATCCTCCTCCTGGAGGAAAGGGTAGAGTTTCCTGGAAAGTTGCAGGAAGATAGAGGCTTTTTTTTTTTTTTTGGGGCCACAGATGCTGCCAGATCACTTAGACTTTTAGAAATGAACTAACAGGACCCTGTGGCTTTTCACCACTTTGATAATGCCCCGCTAGGTCTTCAAAGCATTTTCCCTTCTGACCAGCATCATCTCTGGGTTTAGTCTGACCCAGGTTTTTTTAATCTATGAGCTGATTTCTTTTAAGCTTTATGACATCCTTGTTATGAAGCTGGTTTCATCTGAGAGCTCAGAAATATTTAAATCCAGGGTCTTTTCTGTTATAGACTTTTCAGGGACTCTGACTACTCCGGTTTATGCATCTGCCCTTATCACTGTGCTATCTGAGCATGGGGTGGCATACATCTGGGTCAACTGGCTGGGTAGAATCACTATCATTATTTGTAGCCTCTTGATATTTGCAGCGATGGCAGAGCCCCTGGAAAGAATGTGTAGGGGGCTGTTTCAGCATTCAGCAAGCTGTCATTCTTCTTTATTACAGTTGCTATGTTGCTCCCATCCTGCCAGCCAGCAGAAGTTGAAACACTGCCCTGTCTTCCTGGATAGTAACACATGGGATATTGAAAATGGCCCCAGTGATTCAGAGCTGAGGAAAAATACCACAGTCAGACTTGAGCCTTTATAATAAACTAAAGGACCCAAACAGTGTTAACGCTCTTACCACAGTTTTTACTCTGTTATGTTTTCCTAAGCATTTGCTTGGCTGGGAATCCTGTTCCTAGATACAGTGAAGTCAATGGGAGCAATAGTGGGCACCCAAAGACAAAATTTGACTTTAAGGGTAACATTTCTAAAATCAGTGGTGGGTGAGCCTCAGAAAGCTCAGAGGTTCAATTCAGATGAGATTCCAAAAATTGGACTAGAGGTGGGCTCAAGCCCCTAAATTTAGATCCATGTTTTGGAACCTCCCTCCCAAAGATTGCGGGTATTTGGATCTGGGGTTTGGCCTGTACCTATCTCTGTTCAGGATGCTCATCCAAAGAGAACTTCTTCAGTTTAGAAACTGGATTGGAAAATTCACCAGAACAGGTTTTGTCCTAACATCTCTGGTACTTTCTGGTCCCAGCAAGGTTAGAAAAGCTCCGAGAGTCTGTTCTTATGGTATTTTAGTACTTTGGGTCCCAGCCAAACTGGGAAGTGCAAAGAGATGAAAAAATCAGGTGGGGACTCGAAATAGCTTAGCTTTATAAAACCTCAACCAAGTCTTAGTTTGAGCTGAGTACAAAGAGACTGAATTTTAATTGATATAAACTAGTTCCCCTGTCCCTGGGTGAAACTATGATTTGTCACAACCATTGTGTAGTACTAATGAAAGTACATTGCACTTCAATGCAAACTCCTGTACTTTGGTTAGGGTGACAGTGGCCAGTGCCAGATGTTTCAGAGGAAAGGGCAAGAACCCTGCAATAGGCAGGGATGATCTCCCCCCACACACTTTGTCTCATCGTGACCTCTAATCATACGTGCCAACTCAGTGGGTACTCTGGGGCTGGAGCACTCGGGAAAAATAATAGTTGGTGCTCAGCTCCCACCAGCCGCAGATGTTTGGTGGGGCTGCTGAGGGAGGAGGGCTGAGAGCAGTGAGCAGCTGGCGGGCGGGGGCCTCAGGGGAGGGGGCGAGAAGAGGCAGAGAAAGGGCAGGGCCTTATGGGAGGGGTGGAGTGGGGATGAGGCTGTGGGGTGGAGCAAGGGTGGAGCACCCCCAGGGAAAAATAAGCCAGCACCTATGCCTCTGATAGTTAGAGATTGGCTTAAGCCTTGAAACATGAGGTTTAAAGTCCCTTTCTAGACCTTTTTGTTATCATGAATGATGAGAACTCTGGATATTCTTGATATACATATAACTGTCCAATGCCTTTTGAAATTCTAGAATCTGATCCTTAAAGGTTTTTGCTACCCTGATTATAATTCAAGCTTTTCTCATACAAATAATGTCTAGTACTTTTTGCTGTCTTTCTAGTCTGTACAATACCCAGAATATAGTATGCTAACCTTTTATTGATGGAAAATTATGATTAGGGAATTTGTCGGGTAAGATTCGCCTGAATTTTAAAGCTGTCATCATTCAAACAGATTTTTACCAGAGTGTGGCCTGGGGGAAAATGTTATTAGAATGTAGCCCTTCTGTCGCTGTAAAAGGTTTGTTTTTGATACTGCATAGATGTTTCAGTAGCATAGCACTGCATATCTGGGAAGAGGGAGCCCTTTGCTGGAAAAATGTCCACAGCTGATGAGCAAGAACAAGTGACAAGCTGCTGAAAGAGAACTGATGTCCTGAAAATCATGTGCCAGGTTTAAGAAGTGGCTGCTTGTTAAAAATGTACCTAATAAGTTAAAATTGACAGAAGAAAGCTTTGTGCAAATCCAGCTGCTGTCATTTCCAAAGCCATCACAGCTGAATCAGCAAATCTCTGTCAGTACATAATGGATGCAACCAGTGTACCATTATAATGCCCACAATAATACTTATGTTACTAAGCTGTTTAAACTAGTCATTTATTATAGTCAGACTCTATCATTGTAGTGTGTTTTCTTGGGCTCCTTCTCTTCCCACATCTTCTGTGTTTATAAATCTATCTCCATCTACACCCTTAGAAAGGACCCTCGTAGTCCCTTCTAACCCTATGATTCTACACAAACAGTTCTGGGGATGCCACTGCTTTGTTTCCACTTATGCTAAAATTTTTGTGCATCCCTTCATCCCTTTTAGCCTTGGCTTTTGCCTGTCTATTGTCTCTGCAAATTCCACTTCCCTAGTTCTCAGTATGTACAAAATGCTGCTGCCTATTTCTCATATGTTCCAAGAAGTATGACCACATCATGACCATCTTCAAACGGTAAGGAACTCCACCTGGCTTCCCATTCATTTCAGGATTCTATTAAAATCCCTGGGCCTGATTCTCCACTCTGTTACAGCAGCATGTCCCTATTGACTTTAGTGATGTAATACTGGAGTACGACTGGTGTAATGGAGTGGAGAACTGGGCCCATAATTTTGAAAACCCTACACAGGCTTGTCTGCTGACCTCATGAGCCTGATTCTGCTCTCACTTACACCAGTGAAAACAGGGAGTAACTGCACTGAAATCAGTGGAGTTACACTGGTGTAAGTGAGACCAGAACCAGGATTCGCCTCTCCAGAGAGGACCTGTGCTTGCCTATTGTGGGGAGGAAGAGTGAGGGCAGCTGGTTTCCTCCGCAGCATAGGGCAGGGATCTCTAGCAGGAGGGTTTCTGCCGATTGAAGTCACCTAAAACAGGATTGGGGACTTCAACAGCAGAGTCCAGGGAAGGGGTAGGGACGGTTTTATGGCCTGCAGCATGCAGGGGGTCAGACCAGATGATCATAATGGTCCCTTCTGACCTTAAAGTCTATGAGTCTATGAGCAGTGTTACTGAGCACGCTCAGTCTGTGTGAGCATGCTCAGTACAAGCCATGCAGGAAATCTGGGGTGGTACGTAACCCTGTATGCCTCCCCCGCACACACACACTTTGCCTCTGCTCCTTTCCTTACTTCTTTCCTAGCTCCTCCAGCACCTGTCCTCACCCTTTTTTCCTGCAATCTCATCCCTGCTATTTAAAGCAATTTTCATGTATCTCCGTCTCTTCTCAAAAATCATCGTAACGTGTACCTCCTCTTCTCTATGCCCCTCCTTTACTATTTCTCTCACTCTCAATTATTGGTATTATGAATCCATGCCTTAGTTTGTTTCTGGCACTAGGACTTTACACTCATGGAAAGCGAGGTTTTTCTATGTAATGAATGACCACAGAATCAGACACAATCTCTTTATACCACTTATTAATGCCATAGAGTATCTACGGCCTTGTCTTTCAACTGTAAGTATTCTTAGATGCAGTTTGTATTAGAGGTGGGACTTTATCAAAAGCCCAGGCCCAGACAACCCCAAAGTTTGAATTCAGATAATCAGTTTTGTATAGAGATGGTTGGAAAATGAGCATTTTTTTATCAAGTTTTCCTCTCGAAATGTACTCATTTTTCAATTCATATATATTTTTGCAGAAATGTTTTTAATTAAAAATATTCATTATAGAAAATGTTATTGAAACTTGTTACCAAAACCATAATTATTTCAACAGTGTTTTAAAAAGATGTAAAAGGGCCTGACATTTTTCATGGAAAAAGGAAAAAATGTGCTTGTCATCAACTTTGTTTGTTTTGTTAGTGGCTTTTTTAGAAAACAATTTTTTTCACAATCAAGCAACCGCCCCCCTCACCCACAAAATTTTGGTTGAAAAATGTTGACCAGTTCTTATGAAAGATGCTACACTTAACAAAATTGTGTCAGGCAGAGACAATTTGCTTCTTCATGACATCTATAAATATGTTCAGTTCAGGGTTCTCTCTTACCTCATGTATTGTTCTATAGGACTACAGTTACCATCCTGCCAATGCATGAGTCGTATCTAATTACATGAGACGTTCCGTTGACTTCAGTGGGATTTCTTAGGTGAGTAAGGAGTAATATAATGTGTAATGGTGGCAGTACAATAGCCCACATCAGCTAAGGGAGGCTTACATCTCATTGTGCTTTGGGATGAATTGGAGCTGTGCCACAAAACAGTGGAAACTCAGTTACGTCTACAGTAAACATGTTCTTACTGCTAATAACACGCAGTAGAACAAGCAGCGGTGCTGACTAATCTATGCTTTCTTTCTTTAAAGCTCTCAAATATATTCCCCTGCCCCCCTAACATACAGGACAAATAAAAGCCAGCTCTGTTGCATGTGAACTGCAGCTGAATCCTCGGGAGGCTGGGGACAGAGAACTAAAGGCTTCTCTTTTACACAACCCCAACACAGTCCCATTTTAAAGAGGCTACTTAAAGGCTGAACCAGAAGTCGGAAGGTGCAGCCTGCGATAGCAATTTGAAAAGTCTCAGATTCTATTTACTGCTCACGTCCTGTGGAGAACACCTTGCACATTATATGAGATTAGCAAGTTTTGGGGCAGACTTGTGTGAGGACAGTGTCCCAAACAAATACTCTTCCTGTTTGCTGTGCTATTTTTGCAAGTTTTCATCAGATAAACAAAGGCCCAATCTTGGTCCCATTGAGGTCAGGGGCAAAATATCTATTTACATTTCTAAAGTAGCTAGGTAAGCTCTCACCTAGACTGTGGGTCAGGAGCTGTCTTCATTGTTACTTGTTTGCACTATGTCTGGCACAATGGGGCCTTGATCCGTGACTGGGGTTCCTAGGTGCTACTATAATAGAAATAAATCCTCGTCGTCATCATCTGGAGTAGCTCCCTTCTGTGGAAGCAGAAGCAGGCCTCTACTTTGCACTTAGCAAAAATGAGTGTGGATACATCATGGCAAGGAGGGGGAATGGGAGGTCAAAAGGTAAACTCCATGGTGCTGCACTGGCATATTTTCATAAGCTAGGCCTCCCAGGCCACCATACGACAGCAGTACGCAACTGTCTGAAGCCGAGAGAAGGGAATATCAAGAAGCATTTTTCAATATCAAGGGCGCATATTTAGGTGTATTATTAATTATGCGGCGGCCTGTAGGGCTTCCTGTAAGTGCTTTTTATTATTTAAATCTAAAATAAATAAAATATAAGGCAACCTGGAGGGTGGGTGGAAGGGAGTGGGGGTTTTTTGGTGTTGGGGGATTTGGCCCATAATAGTTTTGCAGCAATAAATGCTGAAATTGGCTAAATCTCCTCCAGCTTTTCAGTTAGTTTACAGTAGTCCCTGCTCTGTTTTAGCAAAAACACTGTTTCTAAAAAGGCTTTTCTTGGTGGTGGAGAGGGAGAAGAGAAGTGCCAGGGGTAGACGAGAGAGAACCATAATGGAGATGGTGGTGGTGGCTGTTGAGTAGCAGTCAAGAGATCTGGATTCTGCTTATGGTTCTAGGGTTTTGGGGCAAATCTCTTGTCTTCTCTGTGCCTTACCTTTCTATTTGTAAAATAGGGATAAGGTACCTAGCAAGCATCAGGGTTGCGTGGGTTGGTTACTGTGTGTAAAGCATTATGAAATCCTTGGATGGAAGATGCTATTCCTTTGCCATGATGCCTTCAAACTAATTAATAATGGCTGGGCCACCAGTGTGCTGAGACCACTGCCTACCATGCTGACTATTATCTCATTGTTCCCTTGTACTCCACTGTCTGTCTGTCCATTTGTTGTCTCTTACATGGAGTATAAGCTCTTTGGGCCAGGGACTGTCTGATTTGTGTTTGTACAGCATCTAGCACAATAGGGTCCTGGTCTAGGGCTCCTAAGCACTATAGTAATACAAATAATAAGTAATAAATAATTGTTAGAACTCAGTCTGCACTGTGACTCCTTGGGGTGGAAGGGTCTACATGAGGCACTACAATACTATACACTGCATAGTACTTAAAATAACATTTTCCCCTATTTAATTATTTTAATTAACAATTTTTCTTCCTCCCTCTCTCTCTTCTTACCTTAAAGTGAAAACCCCTTGCTAGGAAGCCTTTGAAATGACATCTAGGGGAGGGATTTCAAAAGAGCAAAAGGCAGTTAGGTGCCCAACTCCTACTGAAAGCCAGTGGGAACTGGGTGCCTGTAGCCCTTAGGTACTGTTGAAAATCTCATTCTAAATGTTGGGGGGGCGGGGAAGGATGGAATGGGAGGCCATTTTATGTGGTAGTTTTCACATTCCATTACAGACTGATCCTGTTTTTTTTTTTAAGCCAAAACAAGATAGACGTACACAAAGATGGAGAAAGAAAAGAATAGCAAAAGATAAGAAAAGGGCAATTTGATGTGGACACAGTGGCAAATGGTGACACACACATGCTTGGAATTAAGCAGCAGGCTGCAACTTTGATTAAACTTTAACACAAGGGATAGGAACTACAGGGGAGGGGCACTACCCATCCATCAGCCCCCACTCTTCTATACCAGACATTTAATTGGTTCCATTGCGGGAGTTACAGGGCATATAACTCGTAACTAACGCCAGAGTTGCAGGGCTCCCTGCCATATAACCATAATACGGGGTGGCTCGCCTCAGCCTACCCTCCGGAGCTCACCTCTCTGTCTTACACCCTCCCTCTCAGGAGGGGGACAGCGGTGCAGCAGGGTGCTCCTGGGTCTGCAAAGACCACAGGGCCTCACTCTATCACATGAGCCCAAGGTCAATCATCAAAATCCCAGGTCTTTTACCTATCGGAACCACTCATTTTATTCTCTTAACTGCACTGGAAACTGACTGCAAGTTGTGACAAATAAACTACTCCACCCCAGTACCTCAGTTAGGTACTAAGCGTATTCCTACTTAACCCACCATGGCTTGGAGGTGCTGGAGGAAGGCAATAAACTCCTGGGCCTCCGCCAGTTGCTTCATAGAGAAAAGATTCCTTCCTGATCCCCTGACTAGGCGACCAGCTAGATCTGCATCATCTGTCAGGCCAGGTTCCCATTCCTAATCGGAGTGGGTAGGGTGGGGCTGCTGGAACAGGGCCAAAAGAGGCTCCACATGGCCCCCATGCTGGGTTAAATCTTAGAAGCTGGGGAATGCGGCCAATCAGCTCCCCACTCTGCAGCTGGCCAATGGATGCCAGACACTCCCAGGGGTAGGAGCTACCTGTTGGCCCTTGGTGACTGTTTCCCTCCCTTGCTACTAGGACTGTTGCTGCTGGCCCCCATCAAATTGCCCCATGGTTGATGCAGGTAGGTGGCATTTCTGGCTCTTATAGTTGCTGTTTAATTGCTGGAAGGCTTTAGGCAGGGCACATTACCCAGTTATCCGCTCTTGGACCCCAGTCTTACCCCTGTCTGTGGAAAATGTATGGCTCAGTTGCTCAATTTTCCTCTGGCCAGCCTACAGGAGACAATGTTTTTCAGCAAGATTAGGCTGTTGATGGTCATTTCCAACTTGCTATGCTCACAGCAAAGTACTGCAGGTATAGATTTGTCCTGGCTGGCTAAATTGGAGGAGAAGGAGAAGGAAAAGAAGAAGGTGGCAAGAGGGATAAGAGGGGGGGGGGGGGGGAGGAACTGATCTACTAGCAGTGTCTTAGGTTAACATCCCATGAGTTGACACAGCCATGACATGGTGATGTCATCTTGCTCCCTCTCTTCATTAGGTCTAGTCAGAACATCTTTTAAGTTCAGGAAAAAGAAAACCCAATGATCTGACGGTAAATCACTGGGTCCCAAAATGTGCAAGTAGCAATGATGGAGATGATGCCCAAATCTCCCTATCAGATGAGAAAGCTGCCAAGTGCTTCTCAGATGAGAATTTCCCAAAATGGGCAGCAACCTTGTCAGATCAAAAGTGTTCAATCAAAACAAGTTTCTGACGGTCCAAATAACGACGCTTGCTCTCATTTTGAAATGATTCTGATCTGTCACTATATCAATAATGTAACTTCACCAGAAATCTCAAATTCCCCTAATTAATGATTCCTTTAGTTGAAACAAAGACCTTGCTCCACTTCTTTGGCTCCCGTCTGATTTCTTCCAGCAACAATTTTATGGAACACGGTTTATTGTTAAGTCATTTGGCCACCCTTCACCTACTCTGGACAACTTTAACCCAGAGTGGAGATTAATGCAGCACTACAGAATGGGGACAGCATGTCAAAAACATCCCACCAGTGTTAACACTGAGTCAGATTTGTTTCCTCCAACCCTGCTTGGAATGGTGCTCATCAGTGTTTAAAACAATGGCTGAGGCCAGCAGCTCCTACTTAAGGCTCCCATGTTGTTGAAGTTAGTGCAGCTGAATCAATGTTTGCAATGATGGGAACCGTAGGCACAGCCATTGAGATACAACAGTCAACAGCAGAGCCTGGAAAAAGCAACAGACAGAGAAGCAGTGTTGCTAGTTATCTTGAAGACTGATCTGTGCTTTGGTGGAGCCCTGAAGTAAAGAAAAGTACACTTTGCTGCAGTTTTTGCTGTTAATCTATCTTTGTTCAAGGTAATAACAGGAACTGAACTTTCAATAAAAATAGACTAGTGAAGAATTTCCTGAATCTGTGTCCACTCATTTCTCTCCTGGTCCAGGAATACAAATCCTTCTTGTCTATTGCTTGGAAATTGGAACAATGACACAAAAAGGGAATGAGGCGATTACAAAATTGTCACAAGTGGTAGCAGCAGTGTACTGTGTACTATGTGCTTAAAAATGTATCTTGTGACACTGGAGGATGTACAATGCGATAACAGGCGGGCCAAATTCTGCTGCTGTTAACCCCACTGCCGTTGCTGAAGTTGCACTGTTTGCAACGAAAACAGGACTAAGCTTGTTATCTCTTGTTTGTCTCTCCTGGGCTGTGCAGCTTTGCTATTTTGGTTGGCTAGGTCAGAGCCCCTCCCCCTTCTGCTCCTCATATAAACTTCAGATGCACTGAGTACAATAAAACATTCCTTCCTCCACTTATAACCAAACAAGGTTAGGGGGTTTATAAACTTCTTTCCTGACCACATCTGGCTTGTTTCACAAAATGGCTTTTGTCTTTTTGTTGCAAAGTCTGAATTTCAATTTGTCTCTCTTCTCTTTTTTTTAATATCAACAAAGGAGCCAAGGATATCCACCCCTACATACTGAGCATAGCTGTCAATTAATATCTCTCTAAAATCAAAAATCTGTAATAACTATGTTCTTCCCACAAAACCACAAGAGTCTGCTGAACGCTAGATTAACTGACCCTGTCATCTTTTCATAGTCTGTATGTTCCCCCGACTGCTTTAAGTGTGTTCACTCTGTACTTTTTTAAAGTAGTGTTCTTAGTGTTCAAGGAAATCCCAAGTAACTTGAAAAAACGGACACTTTTACTGCAGATCAACCAAATATTTTGTAGATGCATCACTCAGCTTACAGATGCGCTAATACCACAATTAGAATGGGATGTGGTATGTTTAGGGGGAGTGCCATTTAAACTTCTTTGAAAACTTCTCGTTGCCTGAGGGTTTTATATACAACACATGCCCACGCTTCCTGCTCTTGTGAGGGGATATGCACAGAATGCTAGTGACTCACCAGGGGTGTTATTTTAATAACATTTGTCATACGGAGGTAGCATCAAGTGGTCAGTCTGTTTCAGATGTTATGTTTTCCGCTCTCGGCTGTGCACTGCCTTAATAGTGGATGCTTAAGCCCACTATTTATTTTCAGTGCAGAGAGTCAAGGACAAATGAATTCTACTTCTGCAAGTAAGAACAGAATGATTTTTTTCTTCAAAGTGTAAACAGTGATTGAATTTCTTTGCCCTGCTTTTTGAGATGTTTAATTACACTTTAACTAAAGCCAAACTGTCAAAACACGAGGGGAGGGGGGCAATACACCTGCTTTGAAAATGCATTACCCATCTTATATAAAAGCCAGTAATTGATATCTGAGATGTAGCTATAGCTTTGAAGAAGGGAAGGAGGCTAGCTTCTTATTGTGTTGTTAAAAAAAAACAAAAAACAAAAAAAAAAAAAACTAGCCCCACCCTATGTTCAAACTTCTGAACTAGATTTATGAAGTTGGTAACTGGAGCATTAAACAAAGAGAACAGACCTGATGTATAATGTCAGTCTCGTGCATCCACTTAGTGTAATTTTACATATGATCAAGAAACTCAGGCAGTATAGTATTTGGAATTCTGAAATATTAAGACTTCATGTACATAAACTTACCAGTAATTGGGAAACTGAGGCCCAGACCCTCAAAGGGATTTAAGTGCCTAACTCCCATTGATTTCAGTGATCTGGGCCTGGATGTCTCCTCTAGATCACTGGTTCAAAGTTGACCTAGGTGAGTAATGGCTGAAAGGCCCAAATTCTGAACTGCATAACACACAGGGCTCCTGTTCTCTTCAATGGATCTTTGGAGGACATTGTGGTTTCATTCTAGTTCCTAGTGTTGCATTCTTCAGGGCTGATCCTCCAGGGCCTTCCATCAACATTAAAAGAATTCACATAAATATAAAGTTTATAAATAACTGACGCAATAGTTTCTACTTCAGATACAATATTCAAAATTAATTTTTGAGAAACAGCAGAAGACCAAAAAAAAAAAAAAAAAGGCTAAAACTAAACTCTGCCAGAGAAAAGGCAAGAAGTGGATGTGGATGGGAGCTAATTTGGAGATTATTTTTTTAACTTGATGTGCATCATTTTCATGAAAACTTAATAAAGCTGATTGCCATGTTAGCTCCTTCTCTCTCTGAGGTCCGGATCACGAAAGTCGCTATTGTTGCCAATACTCAAGTTAGTAACTTTACAGAGGGTGATACATTTTGCTTGTCAAGCATTTTCCAAGAGAAACCTGTGAGAGGCCAGGCCCTGGGCTTCATGGTTAGAGCAGGAGTCAGAAGCCCAGGGTCAAAAGTGAAGTCAGGACTGGGGAGTGAGGCAAGGCTGGGAACAAGCAGGCACAGGGGCTAATGCAGCCATGGGCAAATGCTCTGAGCTGACACTGAACTGCTGCTGGGTGCAAGAGCCAATTTGCTGACTCTTCCCACCACTCAGGCGGTGTAGCCAACCAGGCAGTTTAGTACAGGCCAGCTGCACTTGTTAGGTTGCTCCAACTGGCTCTGCTGGAAAACCTTTATGTTCAAAGCCATTTATGAAGTTTGACTTCCAAATTGGTTAAATATTTCAGTTACAAGGTCTACTGCACAGATGTACCAGTATGTGCAGAGTGGCTCCCTTTCGGCAAAACACTTATATATGCACTTAAGCTTAAGCACATGCTTAAGTATCATTGAAGTCAACTTTAAGCACATGATTAAGTGCTTTGCTGAATAGGGATGGGCTTAAGCAAAGACCTAAGTGCATTGCTGAATTGGGGCCAATGTGACAACATGCTCAGGCAATTCTTGTATAAGGTGACCAGATGCCTAAAGCCCAGAAGTGGAATGCCTGTTTTAGTGAGGTGGAATTGCACAATTGATATTGCATCAGTGAACGAACGAAGCCAAATAATATAGCAACAGTTACAATAAAAAAGTTATTGTGCTGTGTGGTATTTCCATCACAAAGGGGGAAGATGACAAATGGTATGAATTGTAAAATGTAAATTGGAAACACATTACCTACCTTTTATATGTATACTAAGCTTCTGCTGTGTCACAATGAGGAGAGTTTTCTGCCTTTCTACTGTGGATAGCCACATACCTTTCTTTCCCACGGTAAGACACGTAGAACATAAATATACAAAAAAAAAAATAAAAAAATAGGACATTTGGCCACTTTACCTTAGAGATGCACAAAGTAGATTGGCTTCCTGAAAACTAGGACAACACTATTGAAAGTAGAACAGCTGGTCACCCCATTCTTGTATGTCTTGCATTATAAATGTCTCCTTCAAAGCTAATGCTTTAAGAAATGTTTTTGGCCTAGTTAGTAAAGTGTGCTCTCAGAAAGGACTTACCATGCATACAAACAGACCATACCCTTTACTTTGTTTCTGGAGCTCAGCTATAAGCTAACAATGAGCAGGAAATGCATTGTGGCATTTGCTATGCAAATAAACATGGCAGCGAACAGTCCACTTTGCTTCTTGACTTTCTAGTGATTCCTCTGTGACAAAGCTGCCCTCTTTAACTGATGCAACTGTATCATTAAATAGCCAAACCTACACATTGATCTGCTATTGAAGGGAAGTGAGAACAGTTAATGGTTAAATTAAGGTAGTGGAGGGAGATGACAATGGAGATTCTCTCTCTCCTCTTGTAGGTGAGGCCCTGTGTGATAAATACATTAGGTAACCAGTATATTTTCCTCACTGTGAAGTGGTGCTTGTCTGTGAAGATCTGTCTCTGAATCAAAGCCTTTTGTTAATCTGACCTGAAACCATGTTGTTTGCTTCAGTTAAGTAAAATTCAAAGAAATAGATGGGACAGAACCTGCAACTCAGAGGTTTCCTTTCTCTACATTATGGCCCTCCTCTCAGCAGGATCAAGACCATGACTCCTACAATCTTGTTTAAGCACATGTGCTGCTTGCAGGGTTGTAGCATGGTATTCTTGGTCAGTACAGTCTGTTTCTTGTGGCTGTCTAGGAACCATATTATAACAGTAGTATGGAACCATGCTATAGACTACATGAGTGGAGGGGCATGCCGTTTATAAAATGGGTCAGTTAACATAGTTCGTGCTACAGCTCTATTAGAAATATTTGTATTTCCACATGGTTGCAGCTAGTACTGATCCCATGTAGACAGGGCAAAAGAGGCTTCTCAGACTAGATCAGGGACTTCCCAGACCAAATGTGCTACTAAAGACTCAAGTTTCACTCTACTGAGGTTCATCATTAGCAGATCCAGCTGTATGGTCAAACCCCTAGAGTAACAAAGAAATGGGGGCTAGAGAAAGGGAAAACCTTCCACAATTTTAGCCATTACATACCTTGTGGAAAGGAAGTTGGGGTACAGTGACTCCAGTGGGACTGGAGGGTGCTCTGCCACTGGAACAGGTTTTTGGTGCACAATCATGGGCGTTCTTGAAGCAACATGTGATGTCCTTTTTTGTATACTAATACCCAGAATGCTTATCCACAGCTCTTTCATAATGATGCTGGTGTCTGAACTCTTGGGCCTGACTGAAAATAATAATAATATTGTACCTCGCTCTCATATAGCAGTTTTCATTAGTAGACCCTTTGCAATCTTTAATGTATTTGTCCTTCCAACACCTCTGTGAGGTAGGGCGGTGCTGTTACCCTCATTTTTACAGCTGGGTAACTGAGGCACAGAAAGGTGATGTGACTTGTTCAAGGTCACACAGGAAGTCTGTGGCAAAACAGGTTAGTCCTTGGACCATTCTTCGAAGATTGTACTCTTGTTTGTGGATGCTCCAAGTTCTTTTCTGTGTGTTTTGCAAGCCAGGGTTGTATCAGGCTGTCACCCAACCCAGGTTGTTCAAGACTAAGTAAGATTTTACCAAGAAGCAGTAATGGTTTTCATTGATATTAATGCCTTTAAAGGACTTTAGCCCAAACCTTGGGAAATTATTTAGTCTGAATTAACCTGATGGATTCCAGTGTCTCCTACATGATTTGGACTTCCTTTTTCTTTTCGTTTTTAAAACAGGGATTTACTGGGCTGGGTTAGAGAAGTTGCAATGACAGAAGCTTCCCTATAGTCCCCAGTCCTACAAAATACTGAGTGTCATCAGTCAGGGTACGTCTTCACTTACCGGAGGGTCCGGTGGCAGGCAGTCGATGTTCTGGGATCGATCCCGGAAGTGCTCGCCGTCGACGCCAGTACTCCAGCTTGCCGAGTGGAGTATGCGGCATCGACGGGGGAGCCTCCCTGCTGCGTCTGGACCCACGGTAAGTTCGGACTAAGGTACTTCGAATTCAGCTACGTTATTAACGTAGCTGAATTTGCGTACCTTAGTCTGAAGTGGGGGGTTAGTGGGGACCAGGCCTCAGAACTGAGTGTACTTAGCACTTGGGAGCATCAGGCTTATGGTTAGCCTGTTACGGAGAACATACGACCAAAATAAGGAAAGCGCTTGCTGCCAGAGACTAGATGATGGTTGTTTTTTGATGCCTTTGGTGGTGATTTGGGACAGAACATCTGGGCTACCAAAGCTGGGCATAAGTCACACTCCAGAGCAACCCAAACAAGCATGATACAAGTGTTGCCAACCACCTTGTGAGTGATCCCACCCACAAAAACAGACTACTCATAGTGGGGGCTGAGTGAATCATCTCTTGGGCATAGTTATTATTGCAACTGAATTGTTCTCCTCTAAGGTGGTAAGGGATGAATTGTGTATCGTGTTTTCCACTGGGGAGTTACTATGTATACCTACTCTCCCAATTAAAAGGTGTCATTACTATTTCTTAATTATGATTATACAGTGCTCCATCTCTTCCCTAATGTGTCCCCTCTGGTCCTTACATCCCTACAGCACATGAATCCTGCTCCAAAACAATGAACAGGCAAGAAAGACTTGTGTGTGTTTGTTGCTGGGGTAGCATATTAGTCCTGTGTACAGGACTCTAGTGTTTGCATTGTAAGTACCTGACTTTATTTGTATTTCTTTTCACTGCCTCAAGGGACCCATTTATGGGGCAGAAGTACCATCGGTTCTGGGCTTTGCATGGTATTTAAATTCCTGAAGGGTGGTAATACTATGAGAAGATTAGGTCTTGTGTGAATTTGTCCCCAAGGATGTCTCCATGAGGCAAACAACAAAATATCTAGAAAAAGCACACATACAGTCATAGGCGTCGACTTCCACTGTTCCCAGTGGGTGCTTGACCCCACCCCTGCCCCTGGCCGCGCCCCTGCACTGTCCTTGCCCCACCCCTATTCCATCCCTTCCCCAAAGTCCCCGCTTCTTGCCCCGCCTCTTCTCCGCCTCCTCCCTCTCCCTCCTGGAAAGTCCTAAGCACCACCAAACAGCTGTTTGGCGACGGGAAGCCCTGGGAGGTAGGCGGAGGAGCAGGGTGTGCTCAGGGGGTGGGGCAGGGGGTGAGGGGAGCTTGGCTGCCGGTGGTGCAGAGCACCCACTAATTTTTCCCCGTGGGTGCTCCGGAGCTGGAGCACCCACAGAGTCAGTGTCTATGCATACAGTACACATTCCAGGGTATTTTTGTTTCTTTGGGTTTACCCCAATATGATAGGCAGGTGATGAACTGAACACTGACAACTACGCACAAAGCATTTGTTTACCATTTCTTTGTTCTTCCACTCTGCACACCCCCACCCCACCCCGGAACTTGTCTGGTCAGTCACTGGTCACATCTTGTCTTAAAACTATATTTGAGCCCCTTGGCATGGACTGTCTTTTTACTATCTATTGGTACTGGGCCTAGCCCTGTGCGGTCTGATCCTTGACTGGGACCTCTAGAAACTAACATAGTGCAAATTATTAATAGTAATAGGGATATTTGCATTGCAGCCAAGCCCAAATACATAGCTATAATAAACCAGTATGTTTTATTCTTTGAACCAAATTCTCTCAGCTACAGCCTTGCAGCCTATGAAATGAACTGGTAGAGAATTTGTGCCCTTTGAATGACTTTTCTGTATGATCATCAAGGGCTCAAACCTGGATGCCCTTGCTCACATGAGTAGCTCCACTGATGTCAGTAGGACTGCCTGGATAAATTAGGTTTGCAGAATCAGGTCCTATGTGAATGACCAAAGAGCGTTTATTACTGCACCAGCACTAATGATCATATACTCCCTGCTTGAGTAAGATGAGCAACGTAAATATGAGTTTTTAAGCAAATAACTTCCAGGTGTTATTGGGTACATAATGTGATGGAAGTTGTGCTGTTTCACTTGTGTCTCCTAAACAAGATGCAGGTGTGATATGAGATAGCAGCTAAAGAATGTACTGATGACTCAGAAAAAAAAATGAAACCAACTGCCAAAAATATAATGTCCACTGATGAAGTCAAGTAGCAAACAACCCGGCTGAGTTTCAACAGTAGGTCAGGTTAACCACAGCAAACAGAGAAGTAAAACCAGTGGTCAATTTGCAAAAGGAAAAACTGAGTTTGAAACACAGCTCAACAATACCCTTTATAGGAGGAATGGGGTGGGAAAGTGTACCACACACAATGCATAGCTTAGCCTTTTGAATACTCTCTCACCATAGACTCATTCTGGATATTTCTGTGTATCTGTGGATATACAGGAGGGGTGCATGTAAGTATGCATTTGTGTGTGTGTGTGTGTGTGTGTTTCTAAGGCCTCTTTGTAAGATGTTTCAAGCTGAGCACCCTAAAATTGAGGCACTGTAAATCACTAGACACTTGACAAATGAGGCCATAGAAACACACACACACACACACACACAAATGCATACTTACATGCACCCCTCCTGTATATCCACAGATACACAGAAATATCCAGAATGAGTCTATGGTGAGAGAGTATTCAAAAGGCTAAGCTATGCATTGTGTGTGTGTGTGTGTGTGTGTTTCTATGGCCTCATTTGTCAAGTGTCTAGTGATTTACAGTGCCTCAATTTTAGGGTGCTCAGCTTGAAACATCTTACAAAGAGGCCTGGCTTTTAGAAAGTGTTAAGCACTCACTCTCTGCATATTCAGCTCTTTTAAGTTGTGCCAAGTTATGCACCCAAATTCCCTTTCCACTTTGTATAAAGTGTGTGTGTGTGTGTGTGTGTGTGTATATATATATATATATATATATATATATATATATATATACAACAAGGAGTCTGGTGGCACCTTAAAGACTAACAGATTTATTTGGGCATAAGCTTTCGTGAGTAAAAACCTCACTTCTTCGGATGCATAGAGTGAAAGTTACAGATGCAGGCATTATATACTGACACATGGAGAGCAGGGAGTTACTTCACAAGTGGAGAACCAGTGTTGACAGGGCCAATTCAATCAGGGTGGATGTAGTCCACTCCCAATAATAGATGAGGAGGTGTCAATTCCAGGAGAGGAAAAGCTGCTTCTGGAGTGAGCCAGCCACTCCCAGTCCCTATTCAAGCCCAGATTAATGGTGTTGAATTTGCAAATGAATTTTAGTTCTGCTGTTTCTCTTTGAAGTCTGTTTCTGAAGTTTTTTTGTTCAATGATAGTGACTTTTAAATCTGTAATAGAATGACCAGGGAGATTGAAGTGTTCACTTACTGGCTTATGTCTGTTACCATTCCTGATGTCCGATTTGTGTCCATTTATTCTTTTGCGGAGGGACTGTCCGATTTGGCCAATGTACATGGCAGAGGGGCATTGCTGGCACATGATGGCATATATGACATTAGTGGATGTGCAGGTGAATGAGCCCCTGATGGTGTGGCTGATGTGGTTGGGTCCTCTGATGCTGTTGCCAGAGTAGATATGGGGACAGAGTAGGCAACGAGGTTTGCTAGAGGTTTGCTATATATACATTATATATATATATATAATGTACGTACACTCTCTCTCTCACTCACACACACGGTTCTGGGCTTTTATGCAGAGTTAGGGGAAGGTGAAACTCCTTCTCCAAGGTGTTTCTTCTGTTCTTCTAAGGCCTGGTCCACACTAACCCCCCACTTCGAACTAAGATACGCAACTTCGAAGTCGAAGTACCTTAGTTTGAACTTACTGCGGGTCCAGACGCGGCAGGCAGGCTCCCCCGTCGACTCCGCGTATTCCACTCGCAGAGCAGGAGTACCAGCGTCGACGGCGAGCACTTCCGGGATCGATCCGGGATCGATTTATCGCGTCTAGACAAGACGCGATAAATCGAACCCAGAAGATCGGTTGCTTACCGCCGGACCCGGAGGTAAATATAGATGTACCCTAAGACTTCTGTTAGTCTTAAAGGTGCCACAGGACCCTCTGTTGCTTTTTACCTTCTCCAAGGAAGAAATAAAAAGGACCGGTGTCCTAGCAAGTCCCAGATTCCTAAGGGTTAGATCCAGGATAGATTTTTGTAATTAAACTTTTACCAAAGGAAGTTTAAGATGACAAGAAATAGTCCTGATTTTTCAGAAGCTCGTTTCTGTAACTGACAAGTCAGAAGATATTCTGGCCTTCGGAGTGAAAGCCAAGTCCAGGAGGATATTACTAACTTCGGCTCTCTCCCTTTGCAGCAGGCAAGGAGGGCCTCGGGAGTATTCCTGCGCGGCAGTGTCATTGTGCATGTGCAGTGTACGAGATGGCAGTAACCCTCTGCCTGCATCCACAGCAAGGGAGGAGGAATACAGCCTGTGTGCATCTCATTGATGCTTTAAACAAACAACTCTTTGGCTCTGAAGTGCTAGCATTCCAACCCTATGGCTCACCTAGTGATAGAGTTGCAAACATGCTTCAGCAGAGAGCAAGACAAAGGTCACCTTTTTTAGTTACAAGTAGGAGTTTTAATGATGATTATGCAACACTCTAATGCCTGCCCCTGTGATTACTGAGACTTGTTACATCCTTATGTACTCTACTTCAAAACAATCCAGTGAGACAAAAGGGCAGCAGGGCCTACAGCTACAAAGACTAAACCTCCACAGAAGTACAGAGCCAAATTTGGCCCTCACCCTGCTCATTGCAAACATTATGGGCCAAATTTTGTTCTGATATCAAAACAAATCACTGAATTCAATGGGGCTGCCAAAATGCAATTGACTGCAGACTTTAGCCCATTGACTTCAATGGAGTTGTATGGCAGTAAGTGATGGAAAAGTTTGGCCCCTTAAGCCTTTTCTACATGGGAAATTTTCACTGGTTTACCTTAAATTGACTTTTAAATCCATTTAGTTAAACTGGTGTGAATGTCTGCATGGACACTCCTATTTTGGTTTAGCGTAAACCGATTCCTAATCGACTTAAGTTAAACAAAAAAAGGCCTTGTTTCAACTGAAGTAACTCTCCACTGACCTTTTGCACCGATTTCACTAAATGGCTATAAAATCACACCTTTAGTTAAACTGGTTCTCAGGCAGATGAGCCTTTAGGTTTGCAGATACAGTGTGAAATAAAGGGGTGGAGAGAAAAACGTGCAGGCCTAAGCAATCAGGAGAATCAATTTAGAGACAAATGCAGATTACCACAAGTGTATTAGCCCTAGGAACATGTGGAGATGCCTATCCTGCCCACTAGCAAATGGCTCCTTTACAAAACAAAATTACTAGAAAGTATCTTAGTAAAAACCTCTGGCTAAGCAGACAATTCCCACACCATCCCCCCAGACCCCTTTTCAGATTGCTGGCCAGCTGGAAGTGCAACTGCCACTTCTGGGCTGTAGCCCACAAAAACTTATGCTCAAATAAATTTGTTAGTCTCTAAGGTGCCACAAGTACTCCTGTTCTTTTTGCGGATACAGACTAACACGGCTGCTACTCTGAAACCTGTCTCTAAATATTGAATCTCTCTATTTTTTTTTTTTAAGGCAAGATTTTTACCTTGTGCTCTGAAGAGCATGAGCTGCTGCTGTTTAGTTTCTTTCTTGATGGTTCTCCACTTGGAGATAGGTACTCCTTGTCCCCAGCACCCTCTCTCCCATCACTTTGCCTCAGCTTTGGCCTGGTCCCCACTTAGTCCGGACTTCGGACTAAGGTACGCAAATTCAGCTACGTTAATAACGTAGCTGAATTCGAAGTACCTTAGTCCGAACTTACCGCGGTCCAGACGCGGCAGGAAGTCTCCCCCCGTCGACGCCGCGTACTCCTCTCGGCGAGCTGGAGTACCGGCACCGACTGTGAACACTTCCGGGATCGATCCGGGATCAATTTATCGCGTCTTAACCAGACGCGATAAATCGATCCCAGAACATCGATGGCGTGCCGCCGGACCAGCTGGTAAGTGAAGACTAGGCCTTTATTTCCCCATTTCGCTCAGGAGCAGCAGAGCCCTAGAAAGAGAGAGGCTTTCACAGAAGGAGAGAGGGGAAATGGTGGGCAGAGAGAGTTGAAACACTCTTGAGTGCATAAGATGAGGCCAGTTTTTTAAAAGGGAAATTATGGCCTGTTAGGGATGGGAATCATTGGAGACAAAATGGCTGTATTCCCTCCTCCTCCTCTTCCTCACAAGCTGCAGGCTTGAGAAAATAGCCTTCCTGAATTGTGTATCTCACAAATATCCTTAGTCTGGATATGCCCTGGGGAGTCACATCTGGTATGGAATGGTGTACTAGCTCTGCAGCTGCTGAGTGCATAAAATATCCCCTCTACCTGCAGGATGGTGGGTGCCTCCCACATCCTTTGTACTGACACGTGGAAGAGAGAATGAAAATCGGGAGGCCGGGGACAGGACTGTGCGGTGAACAGGGAGGTAGCGGCTTCATTTCTCAGACTTCAGTAACAGGTATTTCCTCAGCTTTCACAAACAGTGTATAGTGCCTGGGCCTGATTCTCTTCTCACTTACACTGATGCTACTCCATTGACTTCAGCGGAGTTACTCCTGATGCTCACTGATGTAAATGAAATCAGAATTGGGCCCTCTTTCTTTTGACTAATGTCTAAAAAGGACTATTTAAAAATGGAGCAGAGAAAAGTGGGCTTTTATGCACTATTAGGAAGGTGAACAAACATTACGATGAATAGTGGTAAAATCTGCTACAAAATGTGGAATTCCTGGTACTACTTTGACTCAAATGCAGTGGTAAAATATTCACAGCTCTCACACACTCACTTGTTCTCCTTTGCATCAGAAATACAAAATCTCATTTCGTGCTTACTTGAGATGGTACCTGTCGTCCTCTGCTTGTCTTTGGTGAAGCTGCAGCTATATGGTTGTACACATTTCTGGACACTTCATTACCAGAGAAATATTGTCTAATTAGAGGTATTTTCTAATTAGAGATTGTTCAGAGATGAGAGGGGGGGAAATTGGGTGCACAGGAGGGAAAAATCAAGAGTTGGATTTAAAAAACTTACTAAGGCCATGGGAGGGTCTCTCCACAGGTAGGGGTGGAAACCCCAATGCTTGGGACACAACACTATAGTGAGCAAAATTTAGAAAATGAGAAAAATTCCAGCACTGCCAGAGAGACAGACTCAGTGATTTAATAGGTCTTTTCTATCTTTTCTCTGGTAAGGAAGGGAATATGTGTTTGTGTTACATATGATATATTATTGGCAATGGAAACACTGAAATAACAAGGAGAAAACAGAGTGAGCTTAACCGCTTGTCTTGGCATTTATAAAGACTTTCATGGGACCAATGTAACACCTCCCTCCCCACCCTCCGAATAAATGGCTGTTCTCATGCTGTTTCTGCCTTGAACCAAGAAGCAGCGGAAATCTCAGGAGAAACAATGAACTTGTGGTAGTCGGATTGGTTTTTCAACTTTGAAGTTGGCAGAGAAAGTTGCATGGGCGTGATTTACATACGTAAAGCAGAGTTTTGGCACTCACCTTTGTGGTTCATTTCCCCATTCCCCTTATGTATAAAGAGTGAACAAATGTTTGGTAAACAGGAACCTAAGGTTTCAGTAATGAAAAGCTCAAACTCTTGCCCATATACACAGAGCTGCTGGAAATGTTTTCAGAAGATTATGATTTGTGTCAGTCTCACCTAGCTCACGCAATATCATGTGCTATGTAGCTACATCCATCACCAGCTACATCAGTTATACAATTCACATCACAGAAACCACGACCACAATTGGCACCTTACCTGGCAGTCTCCACAAAGCTGCCAAGGATTTGAATGAATGGAGAACTCCCTCCCAGGTGGCCCCTCCAGGTCAGGCTCAAAGCATGTTGGCAGGGTGATGCAGGGAAACTTGCACAGCGGTTGCTGGGCTGGACTTGCTCTGTGAATAATTGGAGGACTTCTGCCTGCAGAGCCTTCAATCCAGCTATTCACAAACACTTAATTCACTTGTTTCTTTTTAGTGGATCTCTTGGACATTACAGTACAGGGTAAGGAGAGAACGTTTCATTCCTCAAAGCTCTAAGATGATCCAAACACATAGCATTTTATGCAACACAAAACAACTTAAAAAAAGAACAACAATATCTTTATGTGGATTTAGTTATTCAAAACAAAGTGTGGGCTAGTAGACTGAGCATAGAACTGGGTATCAGGAACGTCTGGATTCTAGTCCTGACTTTGCAACTGCTTTGCTGTGTTATCTTTTGCAAATTACTTAAAAGCACCAGGGCAATCTGGACTTGAATTCAGATTTTGTTAAAAGAAGGCTTTACAAATCCTAAGGTCAATACAAATCTTCACATGGTTATTTTTAATTCCAATAGGGAAAAAAGTTTGGATGTCAATGTTTTCCGCTCCTTCCAAGCCAAACGTTGCAGCAGAGTGTCAGTGCATGAGAAGCAGAAAGTGAAACGAAACAGAAACAAAAGTCTGCATCTGATTTCACAGTAGAACCACGGTAGCAGCAGCCTCCATAGTATGTTACCCCTGGGTTTTTTTTATGAGGACTGGGGGGACATTCCGACCTTGCTAAAACTGGGTTTTCATAAAAACAGTGTTACGTTTCAACATACGTGTCAGATACATGATTGAAAACAAATCTGAGATAGTGTGGTGCTTCAGTATTCTGGGTTTGGAACATTGGGATTCAGCTGCAAGCCCATGCATGCTACCCGAGCCACCTGTGAGAGCAGCCCAGCTTCTGCTAACAGTCTGTCTGCAACACCACTCTCCTGATTGCACACATTAAAGAATCTCTCAGGAAAATGACCTCCAACTCTCTTGAGCTGCTGAAGCAAGGGGAACACCTCCCCTTTCCAAATATTGCTTGGCAGAAATTTCTTCCACCTGCAGCCTGCCAGAGAAAATGTTAAATTAAATAATAAGATTCAAGTAACCCAAGTGAGAAGTGAACCTGAAAGGTGCTGAAGCATCTGTAGCCCGTGCACTGTCATCTGGTACCACAGCCTTTGCTAGCAAGAGTTCCCATCCACAGACTCTTTATGTGCAGTAAGAAGCAGCAGTGAAAGAATAACTTGATTTTTAATCACTTTCACTCATTTATTTTCATTGACCAAGCTGCTCATAGAATCGTAGGACTGGAAGGGACCTTGAGAGGTCATCTAATCCAGCCCCCTGCACTCATGGCAGGTCTAAGTATTCTCTAGACCATAAGTGAAATGCAAGAGATAAATAATCACAGAAAGTAAATTAGACTTTGAATATTCTTTCCCTTTTAATGGTCTAAAGTGTTACTAATAACAAAAGTGAGGAATTTTTGTTAGCTGCATGTGCACTTTAACCTCTGTGTCTCATGTTCCCCATTGATAGATCCAGGGTATAATATTTACCTATTTCCTAAAGGGTTGGACAGGATAGATTAGTTGATGACTGTCCAATCCTTAGTGCCCTTATCCCGCAGTGATTCCAGTGGGAGCTAGAGACACTCTGCACATGGCAGGATTGGGCACTGTAAGTGCCCAATAATATCACTGCTTTAAATCCTGTTTGTCAAAAAATATTTTACATTGTGTGCCACAAAAACAAACCTCAAACTTGCAGCGCTTTAGCTAGGCACCTCTTAGCTGATTTTCATTGTCCTGCCTTAGCCTTAAAAGTTAAAGTGGCAGGGCAGTTCTTTCCCTTGGCTGGGTACTCGTCCAAATCTTTATTTCTTCTCTCTTTGTTCTCCTGTTATCTATCGTTCAGTTTCCAGGAAATCAACCAGGCCTTTCTCAGGTTTCGAGCCTGCTTTTCTGTTTTAAAGCCCCACGGTCCCCCTCTGCAGGAATAGCTCACAGAGTTTCCTATTCATTCTTCCATGGGGATGTGGTTCCTCTGTAGGAAACGCCACAGATTCCAACCCTGTAATCTGAAGATCCTGCTCTTAGGGAAAAGTCCTATTGATTTGTATAGGGAACAAGAACTAGAACTGGTTGCAAATTTTACCTCAGCTGTTTTTGGTGAAGAGTCGGGTTCTCACCTATATGAAATTTTTCTTGAAAAGTGTCTACTTTCCGTGGAGAATATCAAAATTTGTCAAACCCCAGAAGTATTGTGGTTTATGGCTGAAATATTTCAGGTTTTGGCTGACATATTTTTGCCAAAAAAAAATCATTTTCCCAGGAGTAGGGGGAACCTCTATTTTCCTAATTAAAAACCTTTCTATAGGCAGAATTTTCTATTAAATTCCACAAGGGAGCTCAAAAAGCTAATGAAAGTTTCTTATAAAATTCACTATAAATTTCTTTCCATGGGTTTTTGAACTAACCCATAGAAAGGAAGAGAAAATTCTGTCCCAGCTACCTATAGAAAAGTTATCATCTATACAATTCTATGGGATCGTTGTTATTACCACTATGGGGCCTTATTGGTTTTACGTCTAGTAAAATTCTATAGAACATATCTGAAGAAGTAGGAGATCCTCCTCCAACTCCATGGGGCTGGGATGACACCATCTCTGTCCCTCGCTGCTAGAATTGTGTGTGTGTGAGGGGGTGGAGGGTGGGGTGCAGCAGAGGCAGAACTTCTCTTTCCCATGGGTAAGGTTCCCCTTTGTGGACAGATGCACAGAGGACCCTGGGAGCCTCAGCACCTAAGCTCTTTCTCTATCTCTGTGTTCCGAAGCACCCATCGCTTTCCTCTTCCATCTTTTTAAAAGCTTCTAGGCTGTCCTCTCCTCTCTTTGCTCCTATTTCCTAATCTCCTACTTTCTCATTGCTGTCAAGGCTCGGGTATTCTTTGGTCTATTGGGCCATGCTGTCTCTTATTTGTTGTTTTTGTTTTGTAAATACATGTGGTTTTAGTTATATTATTTTAGAAGCCAAGAGGCCTTTGGGCATAGGGCAACCCATTAATTAAAATATGTTGATGATGATAATAATAATAATAATTAATATATAAATACCAACCAACACTTTCCATGAATATGCTGCCTCCTAATGCTGCTGGCACAGGGCAGTGGAATGTAGATTGTGCGCTTCCTGACAGGTGGCATTCTGAATCTGGCATTACCATTGGGTGGTGATTGCATTCAAAGGTTACGTGTGGATAAATGCCACTCTAGGGCCCCCTCCCTGGTTTCATAGATGGTATGTACAGAAAATTCAGGCTTCTTTCAAGATTCAGTTCTGAGCCAAAATTCAGAACCAAGTTGAAAGGTTTAGCCAAATGTGGTGTTCTCTCAGCCTGAACTGAAACATGTCCAAATCATCTCACATGAAACTGGCAAGGAAAATATTGGACTAAGAATAATTTAGAATCCTTTGGAAGGGCAAAGACTGAATTAAGCACTAATATTTTATTTTCCAGCTTTTCCAAACAAGCTGTCCATTCAAAGAGATCCAGTATTTTTAAAAAAAGTTTTATTTTTTGAAATGTATATCATAGGTTCTACTACATATGGAATCTGTGAAAACTGTTTTCTCTTCATGTTTAAATAAAAAAATTCTCAGAGGAGGGAGTTTGAAGATTGTTGTGTGGAAAAAGTGTGGAGAAGTATTTAATGTAACTGCTAAAATAGTCACCAACTTACAAGAGAAAAAATAAACTCACTTCGTACTGAATTAATTTTTGCAAAACAGGTTTTGGGTACATTTTCAAAAGCCTCTGGGTTTGTCTATACAGAGAGTTAGTGTGCATCAAGCTGGGGTGTAAATCTACAGCGCTGCAGAGTGTCACACACTAAGTTAGATCCTGCTACTGCACTCTAAAAGTTCCATAGTGCACTTTGACCTATTGCATTAAATCTCTGTATAGATATGTCCTAAGCCCCATGTTTTTAAAAGACATGCACTTAGGAATCTAAGGCCATGTATATATGTATAGCGCTGCTGCAGCACATCTGGTGAAGGCATTCTATTATGCCGTTGTGAGAGAACTCTCCTGTAGGCATAAACCCCCCACCTCCATGAGTGGCATAAGCTATGTTGGTGGGAGAAGTTCTACCACCAACATAGTGCTGTGCACACAAGTGCTCATGTCGATGTAACTTATGTCACTCAGGGGAGTGGAATATTCATAACCCTGAGCAACATATGTTTTGCTAACATAAGCTATGTCTACACTATGCCTAAGTCTCATTGAAAGAAAGACAACAAAGAGTCTGGTGGCACCTTAAAGACTAACAGATTTATTTGGGCATAAGCTTTTGTGGATGTTTTTGTGGATACATACTAACATGGCTACTCCCTGATAATTGAAAGAGAGGTTCCTGAGTCCCACTCAGTTTTAATGAGATTTAGGTTCCTAAGTACTCAGGAGTACATCTAAACTGCCCTTTAAACCCACAGCAGGGAGTCTACAGACTTGGGCTCATGCTACAGCACTAAATACAGCGGTGTAGATGTTTTTGTGATGTGGATTCCTGTCTGCTAAGACATGGATTGAGATCACCAACTTACTTTGTCATCAAACATAAGATGACAGGTTTCTTTGCAGCGTTGCTGAAGCCATGTTGGTCCCACTTGTCTCTCTAATAAGTTGGTCAGAGCTTTTGATCACTACTCACCTTGGACAGAATCAAACCAACAGCAGAAAGACTCATTAACGATCCCTAAGCCATCCAGTCACTCACTCATTTACCTAATCGGTAGTTTTCTGGTTCTAGGGTATAGTAACTTGCATCGTTCAAAGTGATTTCAGGTGATGACAAAGTAACACAGCAATTGTCTTCCACTCTGATTTTGTTAAAATATAATTTCCATTTTTTCCTAGAAGTTGTTTGTGTCTCTTGAAAACAGTACGTTTACATAGTTAACAATATGTATGGAAAGCCTGACAACAAATACCCTATTTTGAATGCTTATGCTTGGATCTTGCATTTTCCATGTACGTGATCTGGAGAACAGAGATACACAAGGAGAATCCTTTGAAATTCCCTTTTTGTTTAAGTTACAGTAACAAATACAATGTATACATATCTACCAGTAACATGTAGCAAAGTGGCAGCTGGGGGAATTCCTGTAAGAGAGAAAAATTGGCTATGAGGGTTAACATCCGGTCAATATTGTGTCCCAGAACACTGGGAGTTTGGAATAAACAAACTAAAATTCAATATTATTATCACAGACTATCAGCTTTGTGAAACACATCCACGCTGTCTGGACAGTTGCACAGAACTAGCTAATGCTTCCCATGTCCTGTCCTAATATGCACCGGGGCTTGGGCAAACCTTAGAAGTGATTGTTTTGGGGGAAGTCTCCACTTGTTCCAAAGTCCTGGTCAGAAAAGCAGAGGATCCTTCCACTAAACTTTTTTGATGCATTTAATCTCTTGTGAATCAATGTCTTCAGTGTTACCCTAAAACGTATTTTTGTGGCGTGTAAGCATGTTATCAGTCAGAGACAATACAAAGAGTTTCAGACTCTAGGCATGGGGCCAAAACCTGTCCTTGGATGAATGTGTGCAGCTCTGCTTGAATCCTATGTATCTGAAGGCCAAGTCTGGCCCACAATCTTCTGCAAAGCAAACCAGATAACAGCTCCTGAAAATTTTAGAACAGCAGAGGTAATTATCAGCAATTGCGGTTGCTTTGATAGGGTGGTAAAAGTGCAGTGTAACAGGCACAAAAGAACATCATGAGCTAGTATAAAATGACATGATCCATTGGGCTGTACTGTTATAAGCTTAAGGAACAGGTGACTTATTTTAGATTAAGGAAAACAACAAAGAAAACATAAATGAATAAAATATTTCTGAGAGAGATAAAATGGAGGTCTCTCTCAGCCCCTCTCCCCCGGTATAAGAGCCTACATTCTGAATCTCCTCAGATTCCTGCTTCCCAGCTAAGGGTACAAGCCTTCCATGTGTGGGATCCCACTGAACCTTCTGCAAACCAAAACTGCCAAAAGTGGTATTTTCAGCTCTGAAACCTATGCCTTTATTGTCTTTGTCCTGCACTTGTACATGCTGAAGCACTCTACAGTCCTTTTGCTCAGTTCAGTGCAGATTGTTACACAGGAGACACACACTGTGCGCTCTTGTGGGGAAATTATTTTCCTCATTATTTTGTTGTTCTCAGTCTAACAGGTTCCTTCTGTCTATATGGTTGCTCTTTGTGTATGGAAAAACAGAATACTAAGTGTCCCACAGCACTGCTCAGTTCCCACTCTCCAAACTGCCATATGTCCATATCTGTCTGTGTTTTGGCTCTGCAGCCAGCCACTTTCATGTCTGAATGAGAGACAGACAACATATAATCTTCAGCATTGAGTAGAAAAGCTCCAAAATAAACCCAATAAACACTAGCCTAAAAAAACACTAACAAAACAAGCCGGGGGGGGGGGCGACTTTTAGTGACTTACAAAGAATTCCCTTTCTTGGTTTGAAACAACTCCTGTGGGAAAGTGTTCAGTATGCGTATGAGATCCTTCTCTCATGGACTCACAACCCTACTCCTATGGAAGTGTCCTAGGGAATTTCATAGGAATGAAACCAATAGGGCTCTGCAAAAATTACTGTAAAAGCCTACAGAATGTAAAAGAAAATGAGATCTTTTCAACAGGATTTCTAATTACCCTCAACAGAATTGTTAAAAAATCCCTGGAGGAAAGGTTATTGTGTTCTAATGAGCTCCATGGGTCTTTTCCATCATATTGGAAACTGAAGTCCTCTAGACCCAGAACAGGTACGGACGGCAC
The DNA here is from genome assembly GCF_013100865.1 of Trachemys scripta elegans. Lineage (NCBI taxonomy): Eukaryota > Metazoa > Chordata > Testudines > Emydidae > Trachemys > Trachemys scripta. The sequence goes on from NC_048300.1 coordinate 74,600,644, forward strand.
AGGCAGCAGCTAATGTGCCTCAGCTGGGTCAACCCTGACCTGGAGGAGCTACTGGAGAGGCAAATGAATCTCTGCCTCCAGATCTGCTCAAGCCTTGGAGCCTTCCCTGAGCTGCCCATAGGATTTCTAGCTGTGGTGGTGGGTTTTGTGGTGTAAATACAGTACCTTCCCTCTAGGAACTGGACTGGGGCCACCAGCTTATTTCACACAGGCCACTAAATAGCTGTCAGGTGGTAATCACTTCTGTTACTTCTCTCTGACCTTTAAGTTAAATGGATTTTCTCATTTACTTGCAGTCAGTCCTCTTCTCATGCCAGGAACATGCCCCCCACTCACTAGTAACCTGGACTGGCTTCAAACTGGCAGTCTAGCAGAATAAGGCTTTGTATCAGCTACCCTCAGTATCCAGTCTCCGTCCTTTCTCTTTTTCTGTTTTTTTTTTATTTTATTTTTAATTTTCTGCATATTTCTAACTTCCTCTGAACTAAACATATAATGCAAATAAATATTAGTGCATGGAAGTATCTAAGCACATCTTGCATCCTCTATATACATTGGTTGGGGAAACAGTTTTTCACTTCATACATCATTTACCATGATAGTATGCACAAAATTCAGAAAGACAGGGAGTTTAAAAACACCCTTTGTTCCTGCTGCTAGTTCTGAGTTCATAGTCATAGCTATTACCAGACAAATTTTGGCCTGAGACTAGTTTGAATTTGTTCAGATGAATGTTGGACCAAACCTCTCCAAACATGCGCCGGTCACTTTGCAAAACTCTTCCCTCTACCTATCTGAAGAAGCCCATCATTTGTTCGGATATTGCTCCACTCATCTGTTTATGTTTAATATACTTTTCCTCCCCAAATACTTCATTCTATGCCCTTCATTTTGTTTTCCAATATAATTGATCCCAGCATATAAAACACAGCTCCCCGCCCTTCCCTATCTCCAATAAAAGCTTGTACAATAGTAAAGTAATCTTCTCTACCTGGGCTTCTGCGGATTATCACTTAATCCCCACGGGAGCTGAGAGAGAGTTTAAGGAAATATTCTGCTCTGTTTCTTTTTAGCTTTGTTCATAGTGCAGTTCCCACTATTCTCAGTCTCATGTAAATAAGAAGAACCTGTTTGTGAGGGTCTTGTATGTTGAGGGAGGTAACCTATTCTACATGCCTGCTTCTGTTGTTATACTGATGTAAATCAGGAGCCAACTCATTAAAGGCCCTGGTGTCAATAAAAGCAGAATCAGGCTCAGTAACTTCACCCTTCCTGGCTCCTTCCATTTCATCAAGAGATTGAACACTGCAGAGTTTAATTGTGAAGGTCCAACCTTCTCCATTCAGCAATCAGCAAGTTTACACTTTTATACACATGAATCGGCTCCACCATAGATGTCACTTTCTTTGTATAAATTCTGTGCAGAATTTTCCCTTCCCATGGATTGGTCAGCAAGGGTTACAAGCCAGCTCTTGTTCCTCATTTCAAGTCTTCTGCTCATAAAGATTAGCAGTCACTTTGCAACTGTTGGTCCTTAGATACTAGGAATGCCCCCCAAAATATTCAGCCAGCAACCACTGAACCTCTTTAGATGAGCTGTGGGAACTAGCACCACCTCCTATGAAGCATTGCAGGGAATGCTGTAAAAGATTCTATGGGCATATCTGAGAAGAAGCTGTTATGTGAGTCTGAATGTGGGGGAGAACATGAGGGTGTCACTCTTCGAATGTCTGTCCTTAAACTACTGGCTTGGTGGCCTCCTGCAAGCCCAGTGAGCAGACTTCACACATCATTCTGCTCCACTCCCTCAAGCACACTGCTCTGTTCTCTCAAGCAAATCAGAACTTCATTTTTCGTAACTCCCTAATATGTTTGTTCTTTTTTTCTAAGCAATAGCTCCAGCACTGCCGCATTCAACAAAAGAACAAAGCCATATTGTTCAAAGCAAACATACTCTAATATCAGCTGGAACAAACACACAATCACATTCTCAGACCTCAATCGCCAAACCCAGCTGGACAAAGACTGACTGAAAAGGCTGGAAACCACAACTGAGGAAGAAAACACCTTTATCTCATTTCTAAAGGACTCAATCAAGTACAGTTTTAGAGCTGTTCTTTCTTTTTGTTAATAAGACCCTTTTAAACAACTGAAAATGGCATTTCTTTTCCTACTGATTTGTGGCCTTCCATCAATGACAAACATTGATTTCCTCTCCCTCTGTCTTTTGAATACAGCTAAAATGATATGGCTCATTTTGTTGGCTTGTTTAAATATAGGGTGACCAGACAGCAAGTGTGAAAAATCGGGACATGGGGTGGGGGTAATAGGAGCCCATATAAAAAAACAGCCCCAAATATCGGGACCGTCCCTATAAAATCGGGACATCTGGTCACCCTATTTAAATATCTTCAGCATTGATTAATGTCAGCTCAGTTCTGGAAACCAAGCTTGCTAGTTAACTGCTGCTGCAAAACCAGCAGGGGGAACTCAGGGACACACAGTATTACTTTTTGGAGAGGACACACACAATTTGTCCAGTCTGTTTCTGAATTCTTTGCAACTGAGTAGTAGAAAATAGAAATCACTAGAACTCTCCATCATCAGATTGCAACTGTTTTAAGGACCACTAGATTGTGATGGTAAACAAGTAACTAGTGCATTTATTCACTTATAGGCCAAGGACTTCAGCTAAATTTTAAGTCATGTGGGTGTGGGTAGAATGTCTTGGCTCATTGTGTGGGTCTGTTTAGTGTATGATAGACGTTAGAGATGGCAAAGGTCTCGCAGGCCATCTTGATCCTTTCCCTGCATCAGTGCAGGATTGTTCTCTATGGTACATTTCCTAATGTTTTTTCTCTTCTAGTTTTAAATCTCCTAAAGTCACTCTGACACTTCTACTCCTTCCTTGGGAGATGGTTCCACGGTTCACTGTCAGGAAGTCTGTCCTGACATTATTAGCCTACATTTTCCTTTTCCTGATTTCACCCTGTTATTCTTAATTATACCCCTGTTTAGACTGTTGCATTCCCATTTAGTCCTTCTGTCTGCACTTAAAAGTTTGGCCACTTGAACTATGCCAGCATAATTAAGATGACAATCCTTTCCTAGGATTACTGACCCTCCAGGATTGTCCTGGAGTCTCCAGGAATTAAAGATTAATCTTTAATTAAAGATTATGTCATTTGATGAAACCTCCAGGAATATGTCCAACTAAAATTGGCAACCCTACCCTCTCCCCTTGTACAGACACAGTTACAGCTGTATAAAAGTGCTTATACTAGTATAGATTACTCAGGTTTGGTTTGGTGAAGGGAAAAAAGCTATAGTGGTATAAAACCGCTTAACTGCATCTACGCTAAGCCTTTTTCCATCATAAGTATGTCAGTTAAAAAAAAATCGCACCCCTTACTGACATAATTATACAATTAAAACTTTTTAGGTGTATACCAAGCCTTAGTAATCTCTTAGAAAAAATCTGTACATATTCAGCTCCTTTTTTCTTTCCTTGTAAGTCAATATTTCCAGCCTGCAATCATTCTCTGAACTCCTTCCAGTTTGTCAGTCATTCTGATAATGAGGTATTTAGAAGTGAATACAATATTCCAGGTGTAATCACCCAAGATCCATAGAGAACATCTCTTATCTCCCTGCTTTCGGGTATGAGGCACAGCCCAAAATTGTGGGCCTTTTGCTGTGACAAATTGCAGACTCTCATCTAATTTCCTGTATGATCAGCACAGCTGCATTCCTGGTTTCGTCCTCTCATTGAATATTTTTATTTGGGATTATTTCCCCTCAGGCATATTAGTCTGCATTTTTCAAATTGTCTCATTTTTGTCATTTTTCTCTCCAAGTTTCTGTCCTTGCTGGTTTTTGTATCTCCTCCCTATTATAATATCATTTGAGAATTTAATAATCATGTTGCCTGTTTCCTTTTCTAGATCATTAATGAATGTGGTAAATAAAACATGAGCTAGCACCAATTCTTGGGCTACTTCCTTGCAATTTGACACTTTGCTGTTTACTGCTGTTTACCTTTCAACTTGTATGATGATGTCCCTACATACATTCATTTGTATTAATGTATGCATCTAATGCTTTACTCCTATCCAAGTACATTCAGCTACCACTTCCTGTTCTTCCTAATTATTGATAATTCTATGACTAAATAATCAAATTTGTCTGGCAAAATCATCTTTTGTTTATAAGCCCCTTCTATTTATTGCTCATCATGGCACCTTTTAGATACTTCATTGTTTTCTTCATTTAGTATGTGTCCCATTACGTTAGACTTGCAAGGCAAGAATTGCCAGGATTGCTGCTCCTCCCCTTTTTGAAGATTAGTATTACACTAGCTGTTCTCCATTCTTTTGGTGTCTGCCCAGTTTTTGATGTCTTGCTAAAACTAATTTGACTTAGTGAACAGGAGCAGCAAATGGGAGATTGGTGTGGGAGTTCTCCAGGAGAAGAAAGAGGGACTACATGATCCTTGGGGTGAGGTGGTCTTGTTTGTTTCCTTGCCTGCTTGAAGATTATAGTGTGGTCTGTTTTGGAGCTATCTGCTGAGCCAAGCAGCCTGCCGGGCTAAACTGAGAGGCTCTGGTCTGCTACCCTTTGATCCCTAATTCCTTTAGGATCCTTTGACAAGGAGGCAAGGCTAACTCAGGGAGAACAGAGGTTTAAATAGCCCACTCCTAAGCAATCAGAGGAGCTAGTTAACAGGAGCAGCAGACCAGAGTTTTGCGAGGGAGTCTGAGGGGCAGACACACCTAATAAACATACTCTAAAATTAACTTAGGCCAATGACCACCCCGCTTCCCCACAAAGAAACCAAACGAAAAAACTCTGCAAGAGTCAAAATAATGCAGGCAGAAGTCCAGGAGCAGAGCGGGGACTATCCAGTTTCTTGCACTGAATGCAGCATGTATAATTACCAGCATTTTGTCCACATGGCAGATATGTGCATACAGTACAAGCATTTTATGGGCCTCAGAAACACAGTAGGGGCTCTTGAGGCCAGAGTGGCTGAACTGGAGGGGCTAAGGGAGAAAGAGATATACAGAGAAGAGACTTTCAGGGACACAGTAGAGGGTCCCACCCCCAGTCTGACAGTCTCTTTGTTACTAAGGAAGATGGAAGTCTTGGGGCAGGAGAACATGAAGCTGGAGCAGAGGGAAACAAACCCATTGTTGGGGCCCTCCTTCCAGATGATGCCATGGTATTCTCTCATATTGAGGATACCCCTTCTTGGGTGGGAACCCTAGTGACTAGGAAGAGCCAGGTAATCGTAACGGGAGATTCAATTATTAGAAATATAGATAGTTATCTTTGTGATGAGCAGGAGAACCACATGGTGAATTGCTTGCTGAGAATGAAGATTGCGGATCTCGCAAGCATCGAGATAGGCTTATGTGAAGATCTGGGGAGGAGTTGGTGGTCGTAGTACATGTAGGTCCCAGTGACCTAGGGATGTGCCCCCAGGCACACATGGGTGAAAGCAGAAACTGTGAGGACACAATAAATCTGGTAGGGCTTTGCAGTGGAGACATACACACCTGGGCTAGGTTAACCTGGGGGCTCAGATCTAGATGCCTATCACCCAGGCTAACTCTGTAGTAAAACGGACCTAAAGACTATAGATTTAAGGCCACATCCTTCAAAGTCTTACACGTGCACTTAACATTCCATATTGTGAATGATCCCATTGACTTAAATTGGACTGTTCACAGTGCATGAAGTTAAGCAAGCAAACAGTCTTTGCAGGACTGGTGTTTAAGATGTATAAGCATTGGGAAGGGCAGAATGGGTGGGGGGCGAGGGCGGTGTTGGGCCAACGCCTGCAGTCTCACCTTAGTTCTTACTCAGGCAAACATCTCACTGAACAGTAAGGCCTGAGTGAGGTCTTCAGAACGTGGCCCAACATTATGATACATGGGATTTGACAAAGTTCTTTTAATGAATAAATACAAAAACTAAAATTTTTATTGAGACTTCAGCCTGGACCCATTTTCTGGCAGATGTTTCCAACCTTCATAGGTTTCTTGTTCTCAATCATCTCTTCGTCTCCTAGCAAAATCAACCACGTTGAGCGAGATTCCAATCTCTATTACGCCAGTGTAAATCTGGATCGACTCCCTGGAAACCACGGGAGTTGTTCCAGATTTATACTGATGACCATGAGAGCTCAATCTGCCCACAAAAAGCCAATGATTCCAAGAGGAAATCTCTCCACAGAAGGGAGTCCTGGAAAGAATTAAAGAGACTGACTAACCTTACTGAGATTAAGGACAAATGCTGTAGTGCATCCAAATCAGTCCTGTCCTTAGTAAACTGCAGAAGCCAAAATAAATGTCAACACTGTTCTAGGAAGGAAAAAGTTAACAAGCTCTGAAAACAAACACTTAAGGAGAGATTCTGATTATGTCCCCTAGCAGAATGAGCATGATAAAGAGAGAGGCTGATGCAGCCATATTTCACCTGGTGCTTTACGATGTTTATCTATGAGGGTTCGCGTAAGGAATCCAGGGCTGTGCTTTCAGGTTCTAATAAAGAGAAAGGGTACATGACTGTCTGTGGAGAACAACATGCATAAAAAGTAGGGATGGGTGAACAGGTCTGGAAAATGTCAGACTTCTCTCAAACTTCCACCCATCTCTAGATCCAAACCAGAACTGAACCTTTATAGCCATTCTGAAATGTTTGGTTCAACGTAACTTTTATTTCCCTCCTTATTTGCCCTTTTTGCAGGCCTCTCCCCCCTCCAGTCTGCTGAGAAAATGCAAAAGAGTCCATTCCTGTGGCTTTGCCTGCCTGGCAGGAAGTACTGGGAAATGCATCAGACTGCCTGCTCTTGGGCAGACTAGTGATGGTAGCGGGAAGTGGGAAATGCTTTGAAGAACTGGTGAGAATCAACATCTCACTGTCCATCAAATGTGCCTGCCTTCTGGCAGTGAAGGTAGTGGGGTAGCCTGGGAGGTCATACAAGACACATTACTAATATGACAATCAGGCAGGAGCTGTCTCCATTCCTCTCAGACAGTCCTCTGGCCACAGTATCTGTGCATTCATCACTCCCATACTGAACAGTTTAGGCAAAGTATGATGATGATGGTTGTGTTGGCACATGGCATCGATACTGCTTTTGTGTTTAAATAAATGAAAACTAAGAGTAAAATATTATTATTATTATTAGGCCCATGCTATATAGTAACTTCCTTCTTTGATGCCTTGGTGGGCTTTGAGGAAGAACCATTTCTTAAGCGAGGCCCCATGCACACTGTGGAAGGCTAGACCTAAATGCAAAAGGTTCAGAAGAGAGCTACAAGAATAGTTTGAGGTCTGGAAAACATGTATTATAGTGAAAGACTCAAAAAGCTCAATCTATTTAATTTATCCAAGAGAAAGTTAAACGGTGACTTGGTCATGGCCTATAAGTCCCTGCACGGGGAAGAGATTTCTGATAGTAGATGGCTCTTTAATCTAAGAACTTGTCTACACTACAAAGTTTTGTCGATGTAAGTTAAGCCAACAATCAAAAACCGGTATGATTATATCGCTTGTCCATGTTCACACTACGCTCCTTCTGTTGGCAGAGCGTGTCCACACTTGGTGCTCTAGCATCGACAGTGAGAGCAATGCAGTGTGGGTAGCTATCCCACTGTGCTACTTGCTACCTTCTGCAGCTAGGAGTTGTGGGAAGGCAAAGTGGATCGCAGTGCATCATGAATGCGGGCTCAACATCCCATGATGCCGTTCTTTCCATCCCAGCATTCCATTGGCTTCCGACTGCATTTTGCGGCATTTTTCAAAGGCCCCTGTTTACTGTGCGCCTGCCATTTCTGTCTGAAAGGATGGATCCTGCACAACTCTGTTGTTGTCACTGTTATGAAAACATGGTGCCTTGTCATGCAGTATATCATGAGCATCCAATCTGAACAGGAATCAGAGTTGCCTGACCTACTGTGTGCAATGGAAAGAAAAAACACCAGATTACTTTTGGCATTCATGGAGCAGCTAGACAGGTAGAGGTGGACCGTTGCTTTTGGGCTTGGGAAACAAGCACTGAGTGGTGGGATCACATTGTTATGCAGGTCTGGGATGACAAGCAGTGGCTGCAGAGCATTTTAATGCAGAAAGCCGCCTTCCTGGAACTCTGTGCGGAGCTCGCTCCAGCCCTACGGTGCAAGGACACCAAAATGAAAGCTGCCCTCTCGGTGGAGAAGTGAATGGCAAGCCCTGTGTGGAAACTGGCAACACCAGACTGCTGCCAGTTGGTCGTGAATCAGTTTAGAGTCGGGAAGTCCACTGTTGGGGCTGGGTTAATGGAAGCATGAGTGCCATTAATCGCATCCTGTTATGAAGGACTGTGACTCTTGGAAGTGTGTGTGAAATAGTGGATGGCTTTGCGGCAGTGGGATTCCCTAACTACCGAGGGGCGATAGATGGTACGCATATTCCAATTTTGGCCTCAGACCATCCTGTGATGGAATACATCACTAGAAAGGGGTACTTCTCCATGCCATTTCAGGTGCTTGTGGATACCATGGGCATTTCACTGACACATCAATGCAGGGTGGTCAGGGAAGATGCATGACGTGCGCATCTTCAGGAACACTGGCCTGTACAGAAAGCTCCAAGCAGGGACTTTCTTTACAGACCAGAAGATTTCAGTGGGGGATGTTGAAATGCCCACAGTGATCCTGAGAGACCTAGCGTACCCTTACTCCCATGGCTCATGAAGTCTTACACAGGAAACCAGGACAGCAGCAAGGAGTGCTCCAACAATAGGCTGAGCAGGTGCAGAACGACTGTGGAATATGCCTTGGGCAGATTAAAAGTACGCTGGTGAGTTCAGCTGGGTGGAGCAAAGGGTCTAGGTGGTTTTTTTTAAGGGGATCAGTGCAGGCGAGTAGGGATAACATTGTAAATTCTGCCGCCATTTTCCACAGCTGGAGGTCATTGAAGCCGATATCTCTCTTCTGAGGGTAAGCAAGGATGCGAGGGTGCATCTCCTGCATGCATGCAGCTTCAGACCCAGTCCCTATGCTTGCTTGCCTGTGTGCCACATTGGTCCCTGCACAAGTGAGTGTCAATTGGTGCAGGAAAGTTTCCTACCACAGGGGAAGGAATATAGCAGTTCTGCCAAAGAACCTTCAGCACAGGATTGACGAGTACCTCCAGGAAAGTTTCCTAGAGAGATCTCTGGAGTATTCCTGTGAAATCTCGGTGTGCATCAACACGCTGTTCCACTGCACTGCTTAGCTGCACAGGGGAATATGAAGCACATGCAAACACAACTAGTCATGTACATTTCTATCCCTTCACCCACCTCTAGAATATATAAAGCAGAGGACAGCTCTACCTCATATTATCGATCAGCATGAACTCAAAAAGTTCACTTACCAGGGCTCTCCTCTCCTGCATCATGCGTGCCGGAGACGGATGGCTGGGACTGGCTAGACCTCTCCGGAATGGGAAAGAGGTCCTGACTCGCCGCGCCACCTGCTGTGTGCTCCACATCGTCCTCCAACTCAACCTCCTTGATTTCCTCCTCAGGGTTAGGTCCGCTGCCTCCAGCCCCTCCAAAGTATCCACAGGGCTCTGGGCAGTGGAGGCCACTGCCAATGATGGCATCCAGCTCCTTACAGAAGTGGCTGGTCTTCAGCACAGCACCAGAGTGAGGGTTTGCCTCCCTTGCCTTTTTGGTACACCTGCCTCAGCTCCTTTGTCTTTGCTCAGCACTGCTGCATGTCCTGTTAATAGCCCTTATCCAACAAGCCACGGGAAATCTGCCTGCAGGTATTGAAGTTCCTACAGCTGGAACAGAGATGGGACTGCACAGTCTCCTCTTCCCACAGTGCCAGCAGATCCAACAACTCAAGGGTGCTCCAAGCAAGAGAGTGTTTGCTGTGTGGAGCCACTATGGTCAGCTGGGAAGATGTCATGTGAGCTCTCCACGCCGAGCAAACAGGAAGTGGAATTTCAAAAATTCCCAGGACTTTAAAGGGGGGACGAGTGGATTCCTGTGTACCTAGGTCCAGGGCAGCAGAGTTCGAACTGCTGACCAGAGCGGTCAGGATGGACATTGTGGGACATCTCCCGGAGGCCATTTACAGTGACATAACCAAATGGAGTGTCTACACTGACACTTTGTCGATATAACTTTGCCGCAAAAAGCGCTACGCCTCTTGTTGAGGTGGTTTTATTTTGTCAGCAAAGCAGGAGAGTTTTGTTGGTAGAAGGAACATTGTAGTGTGTCCACCTCCACTCTTTTGTCGACAAAACCTGACTTTTGTCAACAGAACTGTGTAGTTTAGACACGACCAATCCAGGGGTTGGAAGCTGAAGCTAGATAATGTCATATTAAAATTGAGGTGCAACATTTTAAGTGAGGGTAATTAACTAGAAGAACAATTCACCTTGGGATGTGGTGGATTCTCCATCACATGCAGTCTGTGAGTCAAGACTAAAATGTCTGCCTAAAAGATATGCCATAGCTCACAAAGAATAATATAATTGTAGGAGATTAGGGTTGGAAGAGACCTCAGGAGGTCATCTAGTCAAATTCCCTGCTCAAAGCAGGACCAACCCCAACTAAATCATCCCAGCCAGGGCTTTGTCAAGCCAGGCCTTAAAAACCTCTAAGGATGGAGATTCCATCACCTCCCTAGGTAACCCATTTCAGTGCTTCATCACCCTCCTAGTGAAATAGTGTTTCCTAATATCCAACCTAGACCTCCCCCACTTCAACTTGAGACTATTGCTCCTTGTTCTGTCATCTGCTAACACTCAGAACAGCCTAGTTCCATCCTCTTTGGAACCCCCCTTCAGGTAGTTGAAGGCTGCTATCAAATCCCCCCCTTATTCTTCTCTTCTGCAGACTAAATAACCCCAGCCCAGTTGCCCTCCGCTGGACTCTCTCCAATTTGTCCACATCTTTTCTGTAGTGGGGGGGCCCAAAACTGGACGCAATACTCCAGATGTGGCCTCATCAGTGCCAAATAGAGGGGAATAATCACTTCCCTCAATCTGCTGGCAATGCTCCTACTAATGCAGCCCAATATGCTGTTAGGCTTCTTGGCAACCAAGGCTCACTGTTGAGTCATATCCAGCTTTTTGTCCACTGTAATCCCCAGGTCCTTTTCTGCAGAACTGCCGCTTAGCCAGTCAGTTCCCACCCTGTAGCAGTTCATGGGATTCTTCCATCCTAAGTGCAGGACTCTGCATTTGTCCTCGTTGAACCTCATCAAATTTCTTTTGGCCCAATCCTCCAATTTGTCTAGGTCAATCTGGACTCTATCCCTATCCTCCAGCATATCTACCTCTCCCCCACAGTTTAGTGTCATCTGTGAACTTGCTGAGGGTGCAATCTTTCCCATCATCCAGATCATTAATTAAGATGTTGAACAAAACCGGCCCCAGGACCGACCTCTGGGGCACTCCGCTTGATACTGGCTGCCAACTAGACATCGAGCCATTGATCACTACCTGTTGAGCCCGACAATCTATCCAGCTTTCTATCCACTTTATAATCCATTCATCCAATCCATACTTCTTTAACTTGCTGGCAAGTATACTGTGGGAGACTGTATCAAAAGCTTTGCTAAAGTCAAGATATATCACCTCCACCGCTTTCCCCATATCCACAGAACCAGAAGTTATGGGCTTGATGCAGGAATGGATGGGATTCTATGGCCTCTGTTATACAGAAGGTCAGACTAGATGATCACAGTGGTCCTTTCTGACCTTAAAATGTATGCATCGATGAAATTCTGCTGTGCTTCAGTGTGCACTTCATTGCACAGCAGCTTCAGATTAAAGGATATCTGCCTTCATTGAATTAAATCAGAAAAGGAGTGATGTACTCACTGCAGTGCCCCCGGTGCTCTTGATATTAGTTAATTTTATGAGGCTTTTAAATTGTTAATATTCAGTGTGTTGTAGAATTTTGTACTGAAAATGCACGAGCACATCATAGGTATGATTGGGAGCCAGCTGGAGGTTTTTGACAGTTGGGAAAGATATTGTTAGCGCTTTTAGCTCCTCAGGAGGTGTGGGAAGCACTTTGGGTTTGTGGGATAAACACATTAACTGGATGCTAAAGTCATCAGTGGGAAAATAGTCAAGTTGTTAATGAAATGTGCATCATTTCAAAGTTAAGACCCCATTGAGATGAATGGGACGGGTCACACCACTCACTGAGCGACTGCTTCAGGTTGTTTGTAGAATGGGGCCTTCTTGACATTGGGGGTTTGCCCTGATGTCAGCTGTCAATGAAGCTTTACTAGGGCAAATCCCTGGTACAGACAAGGCAAAGCCATTATTTGCACCAATGGAGTGTACAAACGCCTGAAGCTGCAGTAAGCTCCATTGGGGCAAATCATGGCTTTAGTGGTTTGCTCCTAATCCATATTAGGGTTTGCACTGTTTCAGGATATTGGAGCAGATCTTCAGTGTAAAACAAGGCCTTAGGCAGACATTGCAATTACACTTGGGTGATTTTTTTTTATAGCCACAAGCATTAGAAACTTAATTCCATCTCCCCACTACATGAAAACCTGGGAGAACCTAATTCCATTAGAACAACTCCCTCCGGACACTGATGTTGAATGAAAACACAGGTGTACTCTAAATCAAGTGAGAGCTGGGGTGATAAAGACTAGTGACAATATAACCAAGTGGAAGCTAAAGAACGACCCCGAAATATGAATGTGGAGAGCCTTAGACACTTGAACACTGCCTGGTGCAATGCTCCCTGGCAACATCCTCTGCTCCCTAGGAAATATTTGAGGTAAGTGACAGGTCCTGGCTGTAGTTTGGGAGTGACAAGCTATGGTGATGATGAAAGCTTAGATTCTGGAGCAGAAGTCTGTGGCAAGGGGTGGCTTTTGCAGCAAATTCTGCAGTCAGAGAATGGTGGAGTACACAGGGCCCTGTTTTTAAGGAAGGATGGGAATAAAGAGAGGGCGGTTGGCTGACATGCAAGATTAGGGAAGGACACTCAGAGTTCTTTGTGACTATCTCACTTTCAAAACATTCTAACACTGGTGATTTCCCAGGATCAGAACTAATTAAGCTAATTTGCAGCTTAGAAAGACCTATCATAGGATCAATAGTGTTATGATGTGATTATCTAGGAGGCAAGAGTCTTTAGGCTATACCTTGTGACTTATTGAAAATGTAAGGCTGGTTTTCTGATGAGAACCAACTCAGACCCACTCCCTCAAGTTTTCTTATTTTCTTATTTAATTTCCTTCCCTGAATCCTGCCTGTGCTAATTTGTCAGTTATGGCTGAGGATTAATTTGGGGGAAATGTAGAGTAAATTTTATGCATCAAGGTGAAGTGAAAATTCTGGACTTAGTTGTCAGAAGTAATATTCACTCTGTTCCCCCCCACTTAGTCACATTTCCATATCCACAGAATCCAGTATTAACTATAAAGAAGTTCTGTAATTTCAATAATAAACTAAACAGATTTTCAGTCCCTGTCAACTGAGTTGTGGATCTCCTGGTTACCGTGTTCGAGGGTCGTGCAAGATTCCTTTCATCTAGGCTTGGCAGAATTCGATCTTTATTTTTTCATAGTTTTGACCGATAATATCAATGTTTATTTGTAAGCATTTTTTCTGTTTTTATCAATTTAAATTTTCACAGTTGTGCGAAATTACAGGGAGTCAGACAATGGGAGGCTCAAACAATAATATTCTACTGACAGTAGATGCTGAGATTCAAAAAGTTAAAGCTTTCTCACTCTTAAACCACAAATTGTCAACATCACAAGTCAAAATATACAATGTAAATGTCCATAAATCAAACGCTAATAAAAGTTCTCAAGCAGCATTTTTCTTTCTTTGACAATTAGTAAATTTTGATTATTATCAATTATAAATATTTTTTCCACTAGTTTGTGTATTCAGTGAAATCAAGGTTTACTGACATTTACTGATAAAAATCTAATCCTTTGAAGCTCACTTACATCTCACCTTACCTGCTTCCTCCTTGCTAACTTTATTTAGAATGTCACTTCCATCTTCCCTGCATCTTGTTTTCATTTCACATACAGGGGAGGCAGGCAGGACTTCCTTAATCAACAATCAGAGCTGCCATCTTAATGACACAATCCTGGCTTTCCATGCCTGCGCTTCAATAATTATGGTTGTCAGGTGTCTGTTTTTTGACCGGAATGCCTGGTCAAAAAGGGAACCTGGCGGCTCTGGTCAGCGCCACTGACTGGGACGTTAAAAGGATGTTTGGCACGGGGGTGGCAGGCTCCCTATCTGGCTCCGTGCAGCTCACGGAAGCGGCAGTATGTCCCTCAGCTGAGTCGGCTCCTAGGTGGAGGAATGGCCAGGGGGCCTCCATGTGCTGTCCCTGCCCTGCCCTGAGCGCCGGCTCCGCAGCTCCCATTGGCTGGGAACCACGGTCAATGGGAGCTGCGGGGACCGCGCCTGCGGGTGGAGGCAGCGCACAAAGCTGCCTGGCTGCACCTCCACCTAGGAGCTGAGGGACGTCTCTGCTTGTGGGAACTGCATGAGGTGAGCTCTGCCAGGAGCCCGCACCCCTACCTCCTGCACCCAAACTCCCCCCTGGAGCCCTTGCTCCAACCCCCGCCATAGCTCGGAACCCCTCGGCGCCAACCCAGAGCCCTCCTCCTGTACCCCAAGCCCCTTATCACTAGCCCCACCTCAGAGCCCGCACCCCCAGCTGGAGCCCTCCTCCTTCTCCCCACACCCTAACCCCCTGCCCCAACCTGGTGAAAATGAATGAGGGTGGGAGAGAGCAAGCGACAGAGGGAGTGGGGATGGAGTGAGTGGGGGGAGGGCCCTCAGTAAAGGGGTGGGCCCTCGGGGGAAGGGGCAGGGGAAAAGGTGTTTGGTTTTGTGCGATTAGAAAGTTGGCAACCCTATCAATAATAGAAGGGTGCCATAAACCATATAGACTATAAAATGGGAATAGTGATTCAGAATGTAGCACTCTTCCCTCTGACCCACTAGTGTACCAATCAGAGGTGGATTAAGGTCTCCTGGGGCCCTGGGCTGGAGCAAGTGTGGGGGCCCAGTGCCAGATCCATGGCCCACTCCACCCCTTCTGTCTGCAGCCCTGCCCCTGTTCTGCTCTTCTCACCTATGGCCCTGCCCATGGCCCCACCCCATTGCATCCCTTCCCCCATGCCCCCTCTCGCTCCTTTCTGCCACCCCCCCCCCCAGCTGCAGCCCAGAGACAGGAGAATCTCTGTGCCCCTGCTGCGGGAGCTCCTCCAGTCCTAGGCCATGGCAGGGGGAGGTTTTTCTGGGGGTCCCAAAGTGGCAGGGGCCCCTAGGCCCAGGCCCTGTGGCCTGTGTGGTAATGCACCACTGGTACCAATCCCTCAGAAAGGTAGTGGAGAACTGTGTTGCTGGAGGTACTGGCTTTCCAATGAGACTTACCAAAACCCTAACCACCCGTGGTAATTAAAGACCTTGTGGCATTTTTCACGGTTAGGACTGTTAGCACCAGTATTCGGTTCTGGCCAGGTTCCCCTTAAGATGACTATACATTCCACCTACTTGAAATCCCCGTATTGTTGTATGTGGGTAAGGTATTCTAAACTGTTATGTAGAGCTGCTGAGCACCGTTAAAGGGCTGGCACTTTCCAGCCCATTCCAGTGATGGGTAAATTGAATATTATACTGTACATAATTTCTGAATCGGTGTGTAAAGTACTTTGGCAATCTTGGATCAAAGGCACTGTACAAGTCATCATTAATTACACCTCTACTTCAATATAACGCTGTCCTTGGGAGCCAAAAAATCTTACCGCGTTATAGATGAAACCGCGTTATATCGAACTTGCTTTGATCCACCGGAGTGCACAGCCCCGCCCACCCAGAGCACTGCTTTACCGCGTTATATCCGAATTCATGTTATATCGGGTCGCATTATATCGGGGTAGAGGTTTATTATAATAATAATAATAAACTGAGCTCTTGAGAGAATCACAGCTGTTTGTCCTTGTTGGAGGGAGGGCTCTAATGCAGGACCTTTGAGATGTAATGATTTGGCACTATATATGGTTATATTTGTTTCTATAGGTATAACCTGTAGGCAGAAACCACGTCGAAGAACTAAATTATTATTATTTCTTTGTATTATCATAGCACCAAGACCCCTATTCATGGACCTAACCCCACTGTGTTAGGGACAGTCCTTATCCCAAATTAGACAGATTCAGGCAGAAAGAACAGATTTTACTTCTGACAATATGTATTTCTCCAACATCTTTTCCTGTGCATTCAGATAAACAGAACAAGCAAGACTATCTGCAAGAGCATCAGCTCATGACTTCCAATAAGTTTTAGAACCTTCCAGGAAGGTTTGAGACAAAATAGTCTGTAGTCCCAATTCACCATGCCCTATGGCCCCTTTTTGCCAGTGAATCTGGCTCTGGAGATTGTTGTTGTTTAATATTTTCATTCCAGTAGCTCCTAGAAGTCCCAGCTGAGATTAGGGCCCCATTGTGCTAGGAGCTGTATATACATGTAGATGGAAACAGTCTCTACTCAAAAGAGCTCACAGTCTTAACAGATAAGAAAGGAAAGGAGAACATAAGTGTTATCCCCATTTTACAGATGGGAAACTGTTGCACCCAGCCGTTAACTGACTCGCCCAAGATCACACTGGAGGT
The DNA here is from genome assembly GCF_013100865.1 of Trachemys scripta elegans. Classification (NCBI taxonomy): domain Eukaryota; kingdom Metazoa; phylum Chordata; order Testudines; family Emydidae; genus Trachemys; species Trachemys scripta. The sequence goes on from NC_048300.1 coordinate 74,617,311, forward strand.
TTGTGGCAGAGCTAGGAATTGAGCCTTGATCTCCATTCTTCCCCTCACAGGTGTATGGGCTCCATGTCACTCCTAACAGGAGCCCTGGTACAGGCAGAGTATCTGGGGGCATTTCTGCGAGAATGGAGACACGGCCAAAGTGCTGCTGTGCTCTAGCTGTTCCCAGCCACCTCAATGGCCTTTTGGGACTGTGGGTAATTGAGTGTAAGGTGGGGCAGATGTCTGGCTGCTTTAACTGTATTGGGTGCTGAAGCAGCCCTTGGTTGGCCCAAGAGAAGGGAGCCGTAAGGTGACATAAAGCTAGTTTTGCCCCCACCTCCTTATAGAGGCCAGGCTCCTCTGCTGCAGGGATGAATGTGACTGATTTGGTTTTAGAACAAAGCCTTCAGAGTCAAGCTTCCTAGGTTCTTTTTGGTCACAGCTGACCATGTGGCCTTGGCCAAGCCAATTAACCTTTCTCTGTACCTCCATCTACCCAACTCTAAAACGGGTATGTGAATAGTGTAATTAGCTGCCTAGTGTCTGTGTATCTTACTGGCCAGAATCAGAACTGCTCAAGTGTGTGTCACAAGCCCTATACTGCTCACAGCTAATGGTGATTCTTCTTTCTCTCAAGCAGGAAGTTCTGAATGGCCACGGAGTATAGGATAGTGACAGTGGAGGAGGTGCTAGATGGCTGCTGGGTTTTTTTAAATTTACCTTCCACATAGGGGAGTTAATGGATATTTGTACATTGCTGAGAAATCCTCTGACATCTGGATCTGCCCAAAGTATTTTTGAGCTGTATAAGTGCAAAGTGTTTGCAGAAGTCAAGGTAGGGAAAAAAGAGGCTCTGTGTGTTCCACGAAGGGGTTAGGAAGCTTTACAAGGGCAAGGGGCGGGAGCATGATAAGAGATACAGGGCTGCTTAAAATAAAGCTAACTCTTTTAATTAATCTTCCACTGCAGGGGAAATTGTAAACTTCAGAAAGATTATTGCAAAGGTTTTGCAAATATACTGCAATTTTCCTTAACTCATTTTTAAAGTCCCCTGACAGAAACCCTGCCCTTTGCAGCAGTGTATTAGCCACCCACTGAATGTGGCCATGGGGATGTGATGTCAGATGCAACAGTGGGAGACTAGGAAACACTGGTCCCAGAAACCTGGAGCGAGAACCATCATGATAAATCACATCTCTTCCATTTCATTTGCAATGCTGCCTTGTTTGTGACTGGAGCTGCAGCAATGCACCACATTACAGCATTTTTCGATATTGTTTTCCTGAACCTCTGGCTCCCCCAACTCCTCTGTAAGCAATGAATATTCCCATGGCAACAGACTCACAAAACCTCAGTAGGGTTCCTCTTCTGAAAATACCCAGCATATCTAGCTGTGCCTGAGCATCTCATTGCAGTGAAACAGGTAGTAGCTTGTGAGCAATACTGTACTGGGGCTCTTCGTTCTAGCAGGAAGCAGATTGCACAATCCTAGCGATGCACTCTCATTAAGATTCCAAATTGCTAAGGCTTCTTGCTCTAAAATGAGTTGCTTTGCCTTTTTTTTTTTTTTTTTTTTAATGGTTACTGTAATGAGGTGGTAAAATCCCACACTGCACCAGTGAGGAATTAATACTCAGCCCTGAATACAGGGACTGAAGCCAGCCTCACCCCACAACACCTGTCAGCAATGTCAAGACTCCAGCTGGAGGGAGTGAAAAATAGGAGGAACCCAGCATCAGCTTGGGGCTGCTTAGAGATAAGAGAGACTGAATTACCTGACTAGAGTACTAAGCAGTTAAGTCTATGGATATAGCTTGGGCTGGATTTTATGCTGTTTTACTGTTCATTTGTTTGTTCATAAAGTCAAACTCCAGAAAGCTGGTGACTTTTGACCCTCCCTGGGCAATGCTGACTGGATCATATAGCAAGTGGGAAAGTCACCTGCTCAGTTGCCTACAGATACCATTCTTTCCCCATGAAGCACTCCCTCCACCTTAGATGAGAATTGGAATCTTCCGAGGTATCTAATGGAGGTTCTTTCTGAAGTCAAAGCCCAGTGGCAGCGCTGCATTGGGAAGATGGCTCCCTTTGTGTTGATGATGCTGAAAGATGGCCATTTTTCTGTAGCTTTAGAGAGCTAGGTCACAATGAGGGGTGGGTGAAATTCGTGTGTGTGTGTCGGGGGGTGGGGAAGGAAACATCCTGGAACTTCTGAGGCTGCTATTTTAATAACTTTGTTACAAACATTTTAAATGGACTAATTTGGGGTGCTGTGTACTAGCTCTTTTTAGATGAGTCCAGTAAACTGCTTAAATCTTTCTCGTCCTGTCTGTCTTTCCGGCTACAAAGTGGCAAAATAAAATAAAATAAAGTGTGACTTGGGTTCTGTTGAACAAAGCTATTTTTAGGATTTCATCCTACCCATTTACTTCAAAGCTGATCAAAACCTCTACCTTTGGAACACACCTCCTTTATTCATTTTGAGGCTGTCATTCCATTTTCTGTATGGATTTTTCAAGGAGGAAAGGCGCAAATGGGGTGGCTAACAGCTGCTGAGTCACCACCTTAACTGAAATAGTAGAATCTGTAAACACAACCTTTGCCCAGGAATAATCACTGCATATCACTACCTTCTTGAGATAAATCCAACAGCCACCTCCTTTCCTTTTTATAAATGTTTGTTAAATGACAGAAGTGGGCCTGGCACAAACCCCCCAATTTCAAACACCACAGGGTTTTCTGGCTGTCCCCCTCTCTCTGTCATAGGCCAACCAAAACTGGGATCCAAAGCCCCATAAACTGGAAGGAGTTTTGAATCTTGACCTAAATTGTGTAACTTGTGCCCCACTCTCCGAAGAGGATAGCTAGAGACATCAGGTTTCAGTGTTCGGTTTATGAGCCGATTGCTGCCTGTGTGTCTTGCTTTATATCCATTCTGTGGGAGCAATTTTAGACAGGTCTCAAAATTAACGACCCTGGCAGTTGAAGTACTATGTCAGAAAATCTCTAAAGGACTGGGGTTGGCAGCGTCCAAACTTTCTCCCTTATTGGGCCTTGCCTTGCAAATATGTATTTAACCAGGAACTCCCTCTGACAACATCCTGATAATTCACATGGTAGTTGGTTCGGGTGCAGGGCCGGTGCAAGGAAGTTTCGCGCCCTAGGCGAAACTTCCACCTTGCGCCCCCCCCAGCCCTGTGGCAGCCCCCCCCCAACCCCCACCCTGAGGCTCCCCCCCCCAGAGCTGTGCGGCAGCTCCCCACCCCAGCTCACCTCTGCTCCGCCTCCTCCCCGAGCACGCCGCCCCCACTCTAATTCTCCTCCCCTCCCAGGCTTGCGGCGCCAAACAGCTGATTGGCGCTGCAAGCCTGGGAGGTGGGAGAAGTGGAGCGGCGACTGCACGCTCGGGGAGGGGGCATAGCAGAGATGAGCTCGGGTGGGGACTGCCGTGGGGGGGGAGAGGGGAGTGTGCCTCAGGGCAAGGGTGGAGCTGCTGCAGGGCTCCCCAGCTCACCTCTGCTATGCCCCTTCCCCGAGCACGCCGCCCCCGCCAGCAATGACAGTAATTGCATGGAGCGGCTGCTGCGCTGGGAGAGGGAGTCTGAGCCGCACGTGTCAGTGCGCCGCCGGCAGCCCAACTCAGGAACGCTGTAAAAAAAAATTGGGGGCACCGCTTTTTGGTGCCCCCAAATCTTGGTGCCCTAGGCAACCGCCGAGTTTGCCTTAATGGTAGCACCGGCCCTGTGCGGGTGTGTGTGAATGCATGCATGTGTGTGTTTGTGTGTTTGTACACATCGGCTTTGCAGCTTAACAGATCTATACCAGATCTATACTATAACTGCAGTATTCTATTAATGCCCAGGGTTTCAGTAATTGTAAAGGATTTACAATCAGGTACTAACTCACTGTAGGACTGAATGAAACAGAAAAAAATGGGTATGATCCTCTTCCTTTAGACCCCGCAATCTTTCACTGGCATGCTCTCCCTTCCTACTCCACCTCCCCCAGACTTTCATCTTGCCTGCTGTCACCAGTCTGCTGATCTTTCACTTCTCCTGCCAGCCTCCCAGAACATAAGGTCAACAATGGCTTCATAAGCCAAAGTGGTTCTCTCTTAGGATGGGGTGGCTGAAGGAAGAGGCTTATACCTGTGACAGCCTATTTAGCAGAGTTATTTATCAAGTGCTGTGCTCCATTTCACAGCTTCCTTTCTATGGAAGAGGTGAAAGGAGGGATCATGCTTGGTTTAGATTTTGCAAGAGCACTGCCTGATAAATACACATAGCAGTGACTGAGGGAGGCGGCTCCAGCTTTGTGACTCATTTTTATTTCTTTTACCTGCTTGTTAATTGGGGTCTATATGTTAAACATCAGCAGATTTATAATCTGTCTGCCAAGAGGAGCTGGATACATTTGAAAGCCAGGAAGCCTGGTCCTGGCAGCTTTCTCAGTTCAGTGCTAAGTCTGGGTATTTCAGTTTGTACAACCCTAATTTGCTTAAGCATTTCACTAGGGGGGTACGATGCCAAGGGCTGAACTGTAGGAGTTTTATTTAATTTCCGGGATGCTGCCTGCAGTTTTATGTTATCTCACACAGTTGTGAAACACTGCAGGTAATAGGAACTTTTAGTTTTCATTGATTAGTCATGGCAGAGTTTGTTTTGTTAGACACCCTCAAAGGCCACACAGAGGTAACCTCGCAGAACATTTTTAAAGGGCCATGTGTCTTCATAAGAAAAAGTATGTTTAGAATTTCCTGCTGTGTTCCTATTACATGACTCTGTAGATAATGAACAATGACATGACTTTAAATTATATTCACTTTTCACCATTTATGCTGCTTGCTTGCTATTTGCCATTAACTCAGCTTGGCCTCTGAGATCAGACTGGTTTGTTAGTTGCTTTCTGACTCTCTTGCACTAGCCCGATACTATAGTTTCGCATGCAAACATCAGAGCTGACACAGTTTCAGAAAATGCCTTCACTGGTTATTACTGAGCATGCTCCAACAGTAAGGCGGCCAGTTCTGACAGGAGGCATATTCCTACACTACACCTGTCCTAGACATGCGTAAGCCATTGCAGGGGGCCCCATGTGACTCTTTGGGGAATCAGTCTATGTACAACTTCTGAATCCTGGTTGATGTTATGAAGCTGGTATTATGAAATTGCTGTATCATGGAATGACTCTATGTAGATGTGGAATCCACCTTTGCCGACAGGGCCGTAGGTAGCCCATCTTCTCCCAGAAAACCTATGAGAGTGGGTCATTAGACTCTTAATAGTTGTCTATTCAGATGGAAACACCTTGGGACAATGGGTTGACTGAAGATGGGAGAAGCTAGTCCCTCCAACTTCTCTGCAGGGAGGGCGAGTAGAAAATCACCAGCAGCAGAACAGAGGCCTTGGCTACACTTGTGAGTTACAGCACTGTAAAGGCTTCCCCAGCGCTGTAACTCACTCCCCGTCCACACTGGCAAGGCATTTGCAGCACTGTATCTCCGTGGTTGCAGCGCTGCATGTACTCCACCTCTCAGAGAGGAATAGCAAGTATTGTGCTGCCACTGCGGCGCTGCGGCGCCAGTATGGCCGCCCAATGCGCTGTGAATGGTCTCCAGAATTATTCGGCAGTATCCCACAATGCCTGTTCTAGCCACTCTGGTCATCAGTTCAAACTCTAGTGCCCTGGCCTCAGGTAACCACCATGTGACCGACCCTTTACATTCCCCGGGAATTTTAAAAATCCCCTTCCTGTTTGCTCAGCCCGGCGTGGCATGGAGTGCTATCAGCGAATCTTTCCAGGTGACCATGCCTCCATGCGCCAAGCGAGCCCCAGCATGGAGCAATGGTGAGTTGCTGGACCTCATCAGTGTTTGGGGGGAGGAAGCTGTACAGTCCCAGCTGCGCTCTAGCCGTAGGAATTACGATACCTTCAGGAAGGTATCAAAGGACATGATGGAAAGGGGCCATGACCGGGATGCCCTGCAGTGCAGGATTAAAGTGAAGGAGCTGCGGAGTGCCTACTGCAAAGCCCGCGACGCAAATGGCCGCTCGGGTGTTCCCCCCGCGACCTGCCGATTCTACAAAGAGCTGGATGTGATACTTGGGGTTAACCCCACCTCCACTCCGAGCACCACCATGGACACTTCAGAGCCGGTGTGTGGGGGGGGAGGTAGAGGAGGAGGAGGAAAACGGGAGTGATGGTGGTGGGCCGGATGGAGACACCCCGGAATCCCTGGAGCCATGCAGCCAGAAGCTCTTCTCGAGCCAGGAGGAAGGCAGCCAGTCGCAGTGGCCGGTACTTGGTGGAGGACAAACAGAAGAGCAGGTTCCCAGTAAGCGTTTTTTTTTTCGGGAAGGAATTTTTTCGGTGTGAGCTCTTTGGGAGAGGAGGGTTAGGCATGCATGCCTAAATACGGAATAGTGCATTGATGTGGTTTATCACATCACAGTAATCGGCCTCAGTAATCTCCTAGAATGTCTCATCCAGAACGTGTGCAGTGCGCTTGCGCAGATTTATCGGGAGAGCCACCGTGGTCCTTGTCCCAGCCAAGCTAACGTGTCCGCACCACAGTGCCGCGAGGGGCAGAGGGACCATTGCTGCACACAGGCAAGCTGCATACAGGCCAGGGTGGAAGCCGCATTGCAGTAGAAGACCCTCCCTTGCTTCCCAGGTCACCCTCAGCAACGAGATATCGTCCAGGATGAACTCCTGTGGAAAATGTTGGGACAGTGCTCAGTGTAGGTGCCCCCTGAAGCTGTTGGCTCTCCCCAAGGCACAGAAACCCAGAGGACAGTGCAGCCCTGAAACAATCAGTTCCCCTTACTCACCATTTTGAGGCTCCCGTGGGATATGTGTGCTCTGTTTCCGATGGGAAAATTATGCTATTGTGTAAACCCTGTGTGTTTTCTACTCCTTAAGTGCGGGGGGAATCATTACTCTGTCTGGTATAAACAATGCTGCCTCTGTTAAATGTTGCATTTTGCCTATACAGCTGCATCAACCTTAAGACCTCAGCCGTCCCTCTTATCGCCTGCTCAGATACTGCAAAGACTCAGGAAGAGACCGCGAAAAAGCAAAGAAGACATGCTGCAAGAAGTGATGCGGCAATCTATTAAAGAGAATGAGAAAGCACAGGACTGGAGGGAAAGAGAAAGCAGGATCCGCCAGGAAAACGCAGCGCACCGGCGGCAAAGCACTGATAGGCTCATAAGCATCCTGAAGCGCCAAGCAGACGCTATCCAGGAGCTGGTACCGCAAACGCCACCCCCCCTACAGCCCTTGTCCCAAAACTCTTTCTGTTGTGCCCCACTGTCACCTCCAACCTACTTTCTCCAACTTCCGTGTTCTTCACGCCACCCGCTGCCTCCAACACCAGTATCTTCACCACCCAGCCCTGAAAACCACGACCCTTACTCTCTGCACTCAACCCCCATCACCTTGAAGTATAGCTGTCCTGAAGTGCAGCACTCACTGCACAGCACACCAGACAGGACATACGCGAATCTGTGATTGTACTGTTCCCCACTCCACCCCCTTGTTTCTTTTCAATAAATATTTTTTTTCTTTTCAATAAATGGATTCTTTGGCTTTGAAAACATTCTTTATTATTGCATAAAGTAAAAGACTCCTTAGCCCAGGAAATAAACAGGCACTGCAAGTCTGCTTGTCTGCTTAGCAGACACTGATTCCTAAAGATTTGAACTACTGCACTTCACTCCCGTGCAGGGCACCAGATATCACTGCTGGTTTTCAGCCTCAAATTGCTCCCTCAAGGCATCCCTAATCCTTGCAGCCCCACGCTTGCCCTGCTCTCTGGCTGTGCAAATTCAGCCTCCAGGTGTTGAACCTCGGAGGTCCATGCCTGAGTGACGCTTTCACCCTTCCCTTCACAAATATTATGGAGGGCACAGCACGTGGATGTAACCGCGGGGATGCTGTTTTTGGCCAAGTCCAGCTTCCCATATAGAGATCGCCAGCGACCCTTTAAACGGCCAAAGTCACACTCCACAGTCATTCGGCACCAGCTCAGCCTGTAATTGAACCGTTCCTTGCTGCTGTCAAGGCTTCCTGTGTAGGGTTTCATGAGCCACGGCATTAACAGGTAAGCGGGATCTCCAAGGATCACAATGGGCATTTCAACTTCCCCTACCGCGATCTTCCGCTCTGGGAAAAAAGTCCCGGCCTGCATCTTCCTGAACAGCCAAGTGTTCCGAAAGATGCGTGCGTCATGCACCTTTCCAGGCCAGCCTGTGTTAATGTCAATGAAACGCCCACGGTGATCCACAAGCGCCTGGAGAACCATAGAGAAATACCCCTTCCAATTAAGGTACTCGGATCCTAGGTGGGGTGGTGCCAGAATAGGAATGTGCATCCCATCTATTGCCCCTCCACAGTTAGGGAACCCCATTTGTACAACGCCATCCACTATTTCCTGCACGTTACCCAGAGTCACGGTTCTTCTGAGTAGGATGCGATTAATGGCCTTGCAAACTTGCATCAACACGATTCCAACGGTCGACTTTCCCACTCCAAACTGGTTTGCGACCGACCGGTAGCTGTCTGGAGTTGCCAGCTTCCAGATTGCAATAGCCACCTGCTTCTCCATGGACAGGGCAGCTCTCAATCTCGTGTCCTTGCGCCGCAGGGTGGGGGAAAGCTCCTCACACAGTCCCATGAAAGTGGCTTTTCTCATCCGAAAGTTCTGCAGCCACTGCGCATCACCCCAGACTTCCATAACGATGTGATCCCACCACTCGGTGCTTGTTTCCCGAGCCCAAAAGTGGCGTTCCACGGTGCTGAGCATGTCCGTGAATGCCACAAGCAATTTTGTGTCGTACGCGTTACGCGGCTCGATAGCATCGTCGGATTCCTCACCCTCACTCTCACTGTCACTTTGAATCTTAAGGAATAGTTCGACAGCCAAATGTGACGTGCTGGCGAGACTTGTCAGCATATGCCTCAGCAGTTCGGACTCCATTTCCCGCAGACAGATCGTGCTGCATAGAAACCATTAAAAGATGGTGCCAAAGGTGGACGGAAACAAAGGGATTTCTGGGATGCAAAGTGATGCATCACGGGGCATTGGGACAGGACCCAGAATCCACCGCACCCATGCCCCCTTTCCTCAGTCCCCAGCGCCAGAATGGGAAAAGGTGCTCTGTGGGCTAGCTGCCCATAATGCACTGCTCCCAATAGCGCTGCAATTGCTGCAAATGTTACCACGACAGTGTGCTGGGCAGCTGTCAGTGTGGACAGACTGCAGTGCTTTCCCTACTCAGCTGCACGAAGTCAGGTTTAACTCACAGCGCTGTACATCTGCAAGTGTAGCCAAGGCCAAAGAAACCTGGTGATGATAGAGGGACATATAAACTCATGAGTCTCTGGCTATGTACATACTACAGCTTATGTCGGCATGACTTATGTTGCTCAGGAGTGTGAATAAACCACCACCCCTAAGCGACATAAGTGCCAGTGTGGACAACTACCGCCGCTCACACAGGTGGTTTTATTATGCCAATGGGAGCGTTCTCTCCCCTTGGCCTAGAGCATCATCAACAGACATGCTTCATCAGTGCAACTGTGCTGCTGCAGTGCTGTATGTGTAGACAAGCCCTCTGAGACAGGACAGGAAGCTTTGGGCAGGAGACAAGACAGAGATGGGCCTGGTTTCAGAGTGGATGTGGGGAGGGAAGGGAAGGTCTGGTTTAACGGCAAGACCAGAGAAAGTCAGAGAAAGTTAGCTGCAGGAGGAGAGAAACCATGATCTGTAGGAAAAGGATCCTGGACACCTCAGAGGATTTTGTCCAAGCCCAAAGAACTCTCCAGAGTGGTGAGGAACCTGGGTCAGGGAAGTGCATATAGGGGTGTTTGTTATGGTGTATAGAGCTGTGTATTTCTCGTGTTACTAAGTGAAGAGTAATGGTGTTTGAGAATCCTGTGCCAAGTCTGTCTGTTCATCTGTTGGCTTTCACTAGCGCATGCCCCCGAAGAGGTAAACTGTAAACCAGGAGGGTCACCCCTTTGGTGGGATTCTTGGGAACATGCAAGAGATGCTGGTGAGGCTTGGGTGAGACAACACTCGTTTCAGAACCTAGACACTCGGGCTGTGAGGGCCCCACTGGCAAGAGGTGCGTCAGACATAAGTTTTGACCTGGGGTGCATGTCTAGAGGCTCAAAGCCAGGAACAGTGTCTACAATATGCACGGCCCCAGCAAGCTAAGGGAACGTAGGATTCAGCATTTGGATCCCCTAACAACACCCTGCCCAGCATCCAGCAGTGGGGGCCCCAGTGAGATCTGTGACACCCTGGCCCACAGCAACCCCTCCCCAGAATGCGGGAAGGAGGAGGAAATTGACTATTTTGCCAGGCAGCCATCCCAGAATATCCCCAGCCCCTAAGCTCAGCTGTCAAACCATCCCTGCCAACCCCCCGTGTTTTGTGCTTAGGGCAATTTGACTGGGCCCCCACAAAACCTAGGATGGGGCCTACCAAACACTGCACGGAAATGCTGAAATTCAAACAAATCTGTTTCACTTAAATTTGGAAAAAATAATTAAAATATGTTATCAAGATTAGGTTTAGCAATACTCCCCCCCCCCCCTTTTTTTTAAATAAAATAACCTGAATTTTTTACCTTAATTACTGAAGTGTTCCTTTTGGCATGTACAACTTTCATGCAGTAATTTTTCTTTTGCTCAGCCAGATACCATAATTAATTGAGTCTGAAGCAAACTCCTAGATCCAAACACTACATCTTAATTTTGGAACTCTCATTACCCTTTGCATTGTTACAACACCTTCCACTGGATGAGCTCAAAGTGCTTGACAAACATTTGCACATTAAGCCTTACTCTGGTCCTATGAGGAAGTATTATTCCCATTTTTAGCTGTGAAAACTGAGGCACAACACGGTTAAGAATTTGCCCAATGTTACATAGCCAGGTCCTGATTCCAATTGTAATTACGCTAGTGTAAATCTGGAATAACTCTACCAATGTTAATTGAATGGTTGGTTATCAGAGTTAATGTCAAAACAGAATCAGGCCCCAAATCTGTGTCAGAAGCAGGAATAGAACTCATAACTCCTAGGCACCTACCGTACATCCCCTCCTGTACAGCTCCTCTGGGATCCAGTCCAGCTCCTACTGAGGTCAATGGAAATATCCATGTTGATTTCAACAAGAGTTACATCAGGTTCATAATGTCTAATACTATGAGTCAAATTACTCCCGGGCATGACTGGGGCAGCCCTGGGATAGTCAACAGAGGCTGGATCTTGATTTCAGTGGAGTTGCATCTGGGATGAATTTGACTCTCGTTTCATTGTAGGATAAGTGTGAGGGGCAGATGGAAAGTGAGAGAGGAAATCTATGTTTAACAAGAAAAAGGGTTGGGAAGTGTTTGGAAAAAAACAGGTGAAGGCATGGGAGTTTATGATTAGTAACAAATGCTTAGTGTTTGCTAGTATGAAAGTCCCTCTGAAAGAGCCACATCTTCCCCCTCTGCTGACAAACCCACAAGGGAGGACAAACCCCGCAGGACATGTGGGGTACCTCTCAGTCCTTCCTGCGAGGGGTCTCAGGGTTTCTCCACCTTGGCTTTGGAGCAGGCCCGCTGTTTGGCCTTCTAAACTTGTGAGTATCTTGACAGTCACAGTATTAGACTCTGGCAAAGAACTACATATACAGAAGCCCAGTGCACTGGCACAGTTCTGCAGGCAACCCCTTCTCTCAGGGCAGCGCTGCCACCTCAGAATCTGTGTCACGTGAGGTCCTGGCAGATGGCTACCCACAAACCCCCAAGCAGGGGATGCCACTGGGCAGAGGTATCAACACATAAGATAACACTGATGGTATCTGACAAGGAGGAATCACTGCTAATGTGTATGGGGTGGGGAACAGCACTCTGGAAACCTGCTATCCTCCAGCCCCACCCACACACACAGTGTACCCATGAAAAGGCTTTTTAGTAGGATTGGGGTGGGGGGCAGTCCTCCTTCTCAACCCCAGAGACACCTGACTTGTCTCCATTCTGGCCCAGTCTACTTTATGAAATTAGGTCATTCAGGGGTGTGAAAAATCCACTGCTGAGTCCTCATGTAGTCAGCGCTTAGGTTGACGGAAGAATTCTGTTGACCTAGCCACCACCTCTCAGGGAGTTGGATTACCTATGCTGATGGGAGAGTCCCTCCTGTTGGCATAGCTAGTGTCTATACTGAAGTTTAGTGTTTTATATGTAGACAAGCCCTCAGACCATGTCTGTTTTCTTAAGAGGCCGTTCAAATCCCCTCCTCAAGTACCAGTAGAAAAGCAAATCCTGGCAGCTGAAATTGCATGTTCCAAATGACAGATTTTTGGAAAGGACGGTGAGATAGTTCACTCTCCCCTGTTTTTACACTCTCTCTCCTGTCACACACATGGCAGGGCAGGCTGTTCTAAACCACCCATGCTAATTTCCCTTGTTATAACTGCCCTGCATAACACACAAAATGCTTGGCTTTGGAGGGTGATATTATAAAGAAGGACACTGTAATTTAGTGGCTCATTTAATGTGAACCAAGAGAAATATGAGCCATGCCAATGCCACACTGGGGCTCTATTTATATCCATTTTGCTGTATGGTATGATTTATAATGAGGAATAATTTTATATAGTATTAGAGTGGTAATAGGGCTTATTAGGTTACCATGTCTGAAGTTAAGAAACATTATACTACAGTAGGCTCTGTTAACGTGATGTAAGAATAACCCTTCGGTATTAAATCCTGTTTCTAAGCTTCTTACAGTAAATATTACTGTACTATATTTACCAAGGAGTCTGAGCTTTTAGTAGCACAGTACAGGGAGCTACATTTCTTAGTTCAAAGGATTTGTACTGAATCCCATGAAATTCAAAGATACAAAATTACATTTAATGACAATAATGTGCCGCACTTATTTCGCCCTTTGCATGTTCAACGTGCTGTGCAAACATTAATCCTCACAGCACCCCCGTGAGGCAGGGAGGGGAGTATTGTCATTCCCCATTGCACAGACAGGGACTGAGGCAGAGAGCGGAAAGGCTACATTTTTGTGCCTGTGCCCCTGCCCCAAGTTTTGTGCAGGAGACCTATCTTGGGTCTGGTGGAAATACAGTCCTCTCTCTCAGCCTGGAACTAGGGCATTGCAAAGACCCAGTTATAGCCTCCTCTGGTGGGTCATATAGCTTATGGACCCATCAGCCACGGTGCTTCCTTTCCCTCAACTCCATTCATGATGTCCTGGAAATGAGTATTACCCTGGTATATAGTCTCTCTCTCTCTGGCCTGCCCCACATCTCCCTCCACAGAATTGCAGCCGTTTTGCTGCTTTTGGGGGCTTACACAGATGATGGAGGAAGGAACCGGGTTTGTCCCTAAGAGGTTTTTTTCTGAAGGCCACACAGTGAGTGAGTGGTGGCGCTAGGTTTAGAGCTGGGCAACTCTTGGCACCCAGTTCTGTGCATGATTCAAAGCTCTTTTCTAAAGCTGGAGGACTGGTTAAAGTTTCACTAGTCTATCTAGAAAGCAAAGAGTTCTGTTTCCCATTTAAAGCTCTGGAGGCTCATGATGACTAAGAGTGCAAACAGGAATCTGCCTGTACATTGATTTTTAGTGCCAGCTTAATGCCTGCAAGTAATTAGTTCTGCCGTGCAGGTGGGTAAAGGAATTAAATTGGGCTTGGTAATGAGGGGGAAAATAATCTGCTCCAGGATCTTAGGGACAACAGGAAAGCTTGTACAGGCAAGGCAACTTCTTTGCAAATGTCACTTTCACTTCAGTTGAGTGAGATTTGGAAATGTATGTGTCTTTTTAAAGCAGCTGTCTATATAGTGCAAAGTAAGGTCACTTCATTTACCAGCAATTTCTCATCTCCGGGAATGAAGATCACCTTAGTCTCATACTTTTGATAGATAAACATTTAAAACAATACTTCGATCCTTTGGTGCAATTCTCTCAGTGCTAACTAGGAATTGGAAGGAGGAATATGATGTCTCATTTTGATAATTTACCTTGGATGAGTGGAAGGATGACATACACAGACTTCCCCTGCATGGGTTTGGTTTTAGGGCATCTGCCATAGAGGGCGTGTATTGGATCCATTTTCAGTGAGAGTAAACATGATCATCATTGCATGGCAAGCCTGTTCCCAATGAAGCCAAGGCAGCATGGGACTGAGAGTCAGGCCCTGGGTTCTATTCCCTTGGGCAAGTTGTTTAACTCCTCTGTCTTTGTTTCCCTCTCTGTGTAATATATAATCAATGTGGATAATGATTTCTGTTCTCTTATGCTGAGCTGCGTGGTTGAGAAGTACCATAGAAGAGATATTATTATATTGTTCTTTTGCCCTTGACTTCAGCAGAAGCACGACTGAGTCACAGCCAAAACAGCTGTGATGAAACCACCCTTGAAGATGGTCATAATGTTTAACCCTGGCAAATATGCCAAACCGATACAGTAATTTACTAAGATTACCTGGGTGAAGGGGACAGAAACAACCACCCAGCTCCTTAAACTAAAACAAAGCTGTTTGTCTGCTATAATTTATAGAAACACATCAGTTTTCCTTAGATTATCATGTTTGTTATCCACAGACAGCTATCATTGGTCTATGTTCTGCTCGTGAATTCAAGCAAGTAAATTCCATTGAATTCAATGGGGGTCTAGCACTTAGAGCACAGGCGTGAGGACATGTCTACACTGCAGTCAGAGGTGGGACTGCAGCACGTTTAGACATACCTGAACTAGCTTTGAGTTAGCTTGAATAAAAATAGCAATGAAGCTGCAGCACCACAGGTTGTTTGAACCCACTTGGGACCCTAGGTCTGAGCAGCTAGGGAAACTGAAGCACAAAGAGGTTAAGTGACTTATGGAGACACATGAAATCTGCAGCATAGCCAGGGATAGAACCTAGAGCTCCTGATTCTTAGCCTGGTGCCTTAACAGTTTTCCTCCCTTCACTTGTTTCCAGGTAATTCATTTTCTGTCCTCTATTTAGAACCAGCTCTGATATGATTGTGTTATGGATGAGGCCTCCACTGGCCCCCATATTATTATCTAATTTGTTCACTTCACTGTTCTGGGTGTTTTGCACCTTCCTTGGCATCGTCTGGTACTGGCCCCCAGACAGGATACTGGACTAGCTGGATCCACTCGTTTGATTTGCTACGGTAATTCCTTTGTTCCTAAGGGACCTCTGCCTGTTACAGACTCAGTAGTGAGTTGCTTACACTTATGGTTCTGTAAAAAATGCTAATTCTCAGGACAGGCAGGACAGTGAATGTCAGGGGAGGATGCTCTGAGGATATCACTGAGCTCCTGGGAGAGATGAGGCATCAGATGAAGGGAGAGAGGGGACAGGAGCTGGAAACCCTATCCCTGCTTCTCTCCAACCTTGACTTCAGAAACATGCCAGCTATATCTGCTGCTGGTTTTGATAGCTACTTACTTGCCACCTCCCAGTAGCTATTCCGCTTTCTAACAGGGTGAAAAATGAAGCTAATTAAAAATAGTAGAGTGAAATCTAAATCACTGGGCAGTGAACTTTTTATATATAGCCTCTTTGTAAACTGAAACTACTGTATGCCTCTCTGGGTGGAAAAAGAAAGCAAGCTTGGACCACACCTCTTCTATTGTGTGCAGAAATCTGCCCATCAATGCTTGCCTATTTAAATAAAACCCTTGTTATAAACACAAGAATGCTGGATGATTGTTTGTTAGTTGTATAGAGCAAAATTTGAAATATTATCGTTTGGCCTGCACCTTTGCTGACACAACGCCCTTCCTCCTAGCAAGCCGACTGAATTTCAGTTGTTTAGTTTTCCGTCCCTGAGCAGAGTTTATATATAAACCTCTTTCACGTTTTAAAGCCTTTTCAAAAACAGTGAAAATCCCAGCATTGTCAACTTTGAATTTGGTGTCCTCTGATTTCAGATAGACACAGAGGAGGAAAACCTCCTATAGACTCATCTCTGTACAGCCAGGCCATTTTGTGTGTGCTTATTGTTTTATCCTCGTGTCACCTTTCTGCTTTCATGGCTATCACTCCGTCCTGGTGAAAAACCCTTCATTAATAGGTCAGCTTGCTTTTTATATCTGTACATGTGGCACAGCTGGATAAAGGCGTGCTTCTGCTTTGTTGTTGTTTTTTATATTATATATATATATATATACACACACACACACATATATATATTTTAACTTTACTTTCCACTGCCATGGCAACTGCTGCATGTTTGGCAAAAAGCTCCAAGAGAAGAAAAGGAGCTCACAGAGCTCAGCTGGCAGATGTCCAGTGTAATCATGCCGCAGAGCTGAAATGAGGCCTTTGGCAGCCTTCCAAGTTACAAAGAACAAAGATGTCAGTTCCTAATGTTGGCGGCAGAGCTTGTTTGGCACCCTTATATGGTTTCCCAGAACTCCTTGTCTTGGCTGCCTTCCATTCCCTTTAGGGCAGCAAACAGGATTAGCACACACAGACTTGTTTTTCTCTTTTCTCCTCCAACTGTTCCAATGACATCATCCCTGCTGCATTCATTTGCCAGCAGGGTGACTTTGGCTTTTTTTTTTTTTTCCTTCTCCCCTTTACCAAAAACACAATGTTTTAAGTAATTCTTGCACCGCTTTTCATTAAATTAAAAACACCGCGGTGCAGTGAGTTTAGCCGAATAAAGGCAGACGGGCTGTATTTTATTTTTTTGATAATTGAATTCCTGCAAGATAAAAATCTCATTTTCCTCAGTCGGCTGTAATCAGCACTCGCAGAGATGTGGTTTCCAACTGCTCTCATCATGTGCTTCCTTATGAAACTCCACAGAGAAAGAGACTTGGCTCCAGTACAGATTTAAAGGGCCCATAACCGGTTAAACTATTCTTGTCACATACAAGTACACATACGAGGGCTAGGTAATGTGGTGCTGATTCTTGTCTGTCTTTCCATATACACACATTACCCAGTGTGGCTCTACGCCTTGTCACAAACACACACACTCTCAGATAATTCCTACATAGCGCTCATGGGTGTGTCAGAAATCAGAGCTACGTTATCTGGTGCAGCACTGATTCTTGTCTGACTCTCTATACACACACACACAAAGTGTGGCTAAGATGTGTGTCACATGCACATACACTCAAATAGTTGCTGTATAACATGGCTCCGATTTTTGCTGTGTGTGTGTGTACAAAAGAACGTGGCTCTACCCAGTTCGGCGGGGAACTGGGGGGCAGAGGAAGGGCGGAATTGAATAAGTAAAAGTTTTAAACGGCAACCTAAATACTGGTTTCAACTAGCAGGCAGCAGAACATTATGTAACTAATGCCTGGATTCATGAAACAGAGTCAAGGTTTGCTGACTGCAGATATTCCGCCTCCTCCTCTCCCCGCTTCCTTTCAGATTCATGAACTAGTTTTCAGATTCATGAATCACTTAGGAGCCAGTGAGGGGAAGGGAAAAAAATAGTATTGATCTAATTTCAATGGAAATTGGCTCATGATGATCATGCTGGCTGCTGAGAGTTTACACGTCTGGAGGCTAGTTCCATTACCTGCCTGCAGCAAGAAAAAGACCCTATCTTAAAAATGTTGCTCTAGCTTCATTTTAAACTACCGTACTATGTCCATTGCTGCACTTTATTCTATGTTGGTTACCATGCATAGGGGGCCTGGTTCAAAGCCCATTGCACATTGACTTCAGTGGGCCGTGGATCAGGCCCACATGTCTATGCACTGTATAGCCTCCCCCCTTACCCAATCTTCTTTTCATTTTGTATGCAGCTTAATTACACCGCAAATACATAGGAAAAACAAAACTATTTGGTGCAAGCATTTTCCCAGATTTTCCTGTCCCTTACAATACCCTGCAGCAGAACATGTGGCTGGCTCCTGAGTGCAGAAAAGTCAGACAGCACTTAATTGTTTTATATGTAAATAAGAGAGTTTGTTTTCTTGGAATCACTTCGGTAATAATGAAAACTCAAAACCTAAAATGCAGATTAGAAGGTGATCGATCGGAATCACTCAAAGCCTGCCTCTTCCCCCACTTTAAAAAGGGATCGCTGTCAAATTATGAGTTGTCTGACAGTTTAAACACTCCTGCCTGGCTGATTCCCTTTCTTGTATTATGGGATTTAGGAGTCAATGCCTCAACCGAGGTTTGGATCCAGAGCTTGGAGTGCATCTTTACTCTAGTCCTGCAGTAGTCTGCTAATAAAGTAGTTTTATTTAGGAGGCTTTTATACACTGCAGGGCATGAGAGATCAATGCAGAGGAAACTAGGGGATTCTCCACCTTCCCCCACAAACTCCAAACATCTTTCTGTGCTGGACTTAAATATTCAGTCTTTTCTAGGTGAATTCATTTCCCTCTTCTTCCATGGATTCTTCTGTGGTTTGCATTATTGTTTAACTATATTACATGGTGCTGCTTCACTCCTTAGTATTGAGATCACTTTATGGCTCCTTCACCTTCAAAGAATTATACCAATAAACCACTGGAGTTCTGCATCCCCTCCCACAGCAAAACAACTGGATAATGATCTATATATGTTTGGATCCAATATCTTGAATATAAGGTTTGTATCCCTCTTCTTCAAATATGCTGTTTTTCCATCCCATGTTTGTTTCACTTGGCACGTATCTGATGATGTGATGTTTACTTCCTTTTTATCACTGCAGCACAAGAGACAGTGTGAGAGGCCCGAAGGGGATTTCTGTGCTTTAAATGAAAGCTTAGTCAGTGGCAAAAAAAAAAAAAAAATCTATCCATCTCCATATACACAGCTTTCTGCAGCCATGTATATCTCCCCTATATACAGTACTTATACAACTTAGCATATTGGATTTTTCCTTTGTTTGCCTTCACTTTCTGAGTTGACAAATATCACTGAATATTTGTCAGCACTGGACAAAGAGGAAGAGCTGAATGATCCATTTTTAATTTTTTTTATTATTTTGCATTTGAGGATTCGATTTTTCCTCTCTCTCTCTCTCTCACTCACACACACAAAATGTATGTGATGATAAACTTGAGTTGGTAGGATCACACACACACACACACACACACACACACAAAATGTATGATGATAAACTTGAGTTGGTAGGAAAGCTTTATGTAACAGCCACTCAGTCTAAGACTCACAGTGCAGGAAGTGTTCTGTTTCCAAAGTTCCACATAAAAACTGGCAGCACATCAAACCCTCTGTTTCATAACAGACTAGAAATAGGATTTTCTAATACCATTCAGAGAATGCTGCTTTTTGTGCAGGGAGCTGAAATTTTATGAATTGTTAATGGTTAACTAAACAATGGCCTGAAAATTCAGTGGCTTTTTTCAGAATGACTGATGTGTATACTGTACCAGTGAGGCTGTCTGGAGGCAGTCATTCCAGCCAGAGCCTGCCCATTAATAATTGAGGCACCTTTTCAAAGAATTAAGATCCTTAAATAATTAATAACTACATAATTATGTAATTAGCTGGCAGGGGAGATACCATGATCATGAAGGTGGCTTTCCTAGGATGAGGCTCATCCATTGCAATCCAGATATGCTGACTCCTGCAGTTTCCTTAAATGCAGGGTCCTTGAATGCATAGTTTGTGGAGGTTGGTGAAGCAGTTGGGTGGGGGAGTGCATTCATGTTTCCCCTGGAATATAATTGTAGAGAGGCAATGTGATCTAGTGGTCAGAACACAGCATTAGGAACAAGATCGTTGGCTCAGAGTGTGACCTTAACCTATCTGTCTCTATTTCCTCCTCTGTAAAATCAGAACACACCCACCTTGGTAATGTACCTGGTTATCCATATGTGAAAAGTGCTAGCTGAGAGCTAAATCATAATAATAATTGGATTAGTGATCTCATTGATAGAAAGATGCCTTCCCCCTAGTGCTCATATCAGTGAGGTTTACCTTATTGTTTCCTTAGTTTCATTGATTGCCATGTAATACCCAGTTTTTCTCCTGCAGTAAACGATGAGTTTTCTGAGATTTGGGACTGTATGGTGCCTAGCCCTGCATGGGTGCCCAAGGGGAAAAGAGGCAAGTAATATGAATAACACCTTGCTCTTAATTCATACATTTCAAAGTGCTTTACAAAGGAGGTCAATATCCCTGCTGTACAGATGGGGAAAGTGAGACTCAGATGGGTAAAGTGACTTGCCTTAGGTTTCTGACCAGATCAGTGGCATAGCAGGGAATAGAACCCAGGTCTCCTGAGTCTCAGACAAGTGCTTAAGCCACTAGCCCACAGCTGCAGGAGCTAACCACAAATACACTGAGTACAGAGTGTGTAGAGATTAGCACAGAGATAGCTGTTAGCTTCAGAATGGTTGAGGAGGGGAACCATGGCCCTGCCCAGAGGAAGTGCATGCCACACTCCATAGAGAACGTACAATGGCTGCTCTCTCTTTCTGCTTCTGGGAATCTCAAGGGGAACTCTGCCAGATGAGGCCCCAGAGCTTTCACCTCACCATAATCAGCCCCTTTTTGATTAAAACATGTCTATTTTCAAGCACAGAGAAAAGTGAGTGCTTTAAATAGATTCACGGAGATGGGAAGGACCCATGAATTCATCTTGTTCATTCCCCTATCCTTGTTGATGAAGAGTTATTCCCTCTAGGATATCATCCAGTACTTTGTCCAGCCTAGTTTCCAATCACTCACATGATGGGGCTTCCCTTAAGAGACTGTGCCACTCTCTAATCTACCCCCTTGTTGGGAAACAAATATTTCCAGATACTTACTCAGCTTCAGCAATTCTTCTCTCTGTGCTTGCTCTTTACACACATCCGTTGCTTGAAGACTTATATCTCCTTTGGCCATCATCCTTTAGCTAAACCACATAAATTTAGCTCTTGTAACCTTTCTTCATAGGTTAATCTTCATCTTCTGGTCCCTTCATCATTTTTGTTGCTATTCTCTCAATCTGTCTTTTATTGAAGGCAGAATTCCAGATGTGGGCTTACCAGTGCTATGCCGAGAGACACTATCAGTTCCTTGATGTGTGTGTGTGAGTGTGAGAGAGAGAGAGAGAATAGGATGTGTTTAGTCACCCAGCTCCAAAATAGATTAGCCCCAGTTTTCTGTGCTTAGGGCAAGCCTGGAGAGATGCAAAGACGGTTTTATGTCAACTTTGCGGTTCCCTGACCCTGTGGCCAGTGGGTGCTAGCTCAATGCCAAGGTTGTTCTATCTTATCCTGACTGAGAACAGCAGTCAAGGACTGGTAAGGTGGAATGATGCCTTGGCCATATCTCCTTTTCCCTGGCCAGGCCCCCTTCAGAGGGGGCTATGGCCGGGCTTTGTCGTAGGAACTGCTATACCTGCAAGACTGAGATTCTATATGGGGAAAATAATTCTAGGCCCATTAAAAACAGGACTGTGTCTGCTTTGCACCACCAGAGTGCCATCCATCACTAATGTGGCTGGAGGATGCTGGAGAATCAAGCATGTCAGGTTGTTTTGCCAATATACTGTGTTAAAAGCCCATATCCAATTTGCTGTCTACTCATCCTCATGTCTTTCTCAGCATTGCTGCTTTGCAAGTTGCTCTACCCTTCATCCCACTCCCTTCCAAAGCTTGCATTTTCCTGGATGTGTATAATTTTGTAGCCATATTTTGACTCCCTCCTAGTCCCTTTACACTATTTGTGTCCTCTCGGTGCTTGCAGATCCTCCCAGTTTAGTATTATCTGCAAGTTTAGGGCTTTGTCCTGCTGCTGTTATGCACATAGATCTCCTACTGAAGTCAGTGGGAAATCCACTCCCAGAGTGGTGGCAGCAGGACTGGGCCTCTAGTGTGCTGCTTACCCTCTTCTTCTAGACATTAATAAAAATGTGAAATAAAACTTGGCCTAACACCGATCCTTTGCTTGCTCCGCTGGCCAGCCCCTCACAGTGTAGGTAT
Organism: Trachemys scripta elegans; assembly: GCF_013100865.1. Classification (NCBI taxonomy): domain Eukaryota; kingdom Metazoa; phylum Chordata; order Testudines; family Emydidae; genus Trachemys; species Trachemys scripta. Next base: position 74,639,206 of record NC_048300.1, read on the forward strand.
GTCTACACTACGAGAGTAGTTCGATTGTACTTACATCGAATATGTGGAATCGATATTACAAAGTCGAACGTGTGTATCCACACTAAGGTCAGTAATTCGACTTTGTGAGTCCACACTAACGGGACAAGCATCGACATTGGAAGCGGTGCACTGTGGGCAGCTATCCCACAGTTCCCGCAGTCCCCACTGCCCATTGGAATTCTGGGTCGAGCTCCCAATGCCTGCTGGGGAAAAAACTGTGTCGAGGGTGGTTTTGGGTAACTGTCGTCATCCAACCGTCACTCCCGCCCTCCCTCCCTGAAAGCGCTGGCGGGCAATCAGTTCGCGCACTTTTCTGGTGAGTGACAGCGCGGACACCACAGCACTGCGAGCATGGAGCCCGCTGCGACCATCGCTGCAGTTATGGCCGTTGTCAACACCTCGCACCTTATCATCCATCTTTTCCAGAGGCAGATGCTGAGAAATCAGGCGAGGAGGCTACAGCAGCGCGGTGAGGACATGAAGTCTGAGAGTGGCACAGACCTCTCACAAAGCACGGGACCCCACGCCGTGAACATCATGGTGGCAATGGGTCATGTTGATGCTGTGGAACGGCGATTCTGGGCCCGGGAAACAAGCATGGACTGGTGGGACCGCATAGTGCTGCAGGTCTGGGATGAATCACAGTGGCTGCAAAACTTTCGTATGCGGAAGGGAACTTTCCTGGAACTTTATGAGTTGCTGTCCCCTGCCCTGAAGCGCAAGGACACCCGGATGCGAGCAGCCCTGACTGTCCAGAAGCGAGTGGCCATAGCTCTCTGGAAGCTTGCAACGCCAGACAGCTACCAGTCAGTTGCGAATCACTTTGGTGTCGGCAAATCTACCGTGGGGGTTGCTGTGATGCAAGTAGCCAACGCAATCGTTGAGCTACTGCTGTCAAAGGTAGTGACCCTTGGAAACGTCCAGGTCATCATAGATGGCTTCGCCGCGATGGGATTCCCAAACTGAGGTGGGGCTATAGATGGAACTCACATCCCTATCCTGGGACCAGACCACCAGGCCAGCCAGTACATTAACCGAAAGGGCTACTTTTCAATGGTGCTGCAAGCACTGGTGTACCATAGGGGACGTTTTACAAACATCAACGTAGGATGGCCGGGCAAGGTTCATGACGCTCGTGTTTTCAGGAACTCTGGTCTGTTTAGACGCCTGCAGGAAGGTATTTACTTCCCAGACCAGAAAATAACTGTTGGGGATGTGGAGATGCCTATAGTGATCCTCGGGGACCCAGCCTACCTGCTAATGCCCTGGCTCATGAAGCCCTATACAGGCACCCTGGACACTGAAAAAGAATTCTTCAACTACCATCTGAGCAAGTGCAGAATGGTGGTGGAGTGTGCTTTTGGACGTCTCAAGGGGAGATGGAGAAGCTTACTGACTCGCTCTGATCTCAGCGAAACCAATATCCCCATTGTTATTGCAGTTTGCTGTGTACTCCACAATCTCTGTGAGAGCAAAGGGGAGACCTTTATGGCAGGGTGGGAGGGTGAGGCCAATAACCTGGCCGCTGATTACGCCCAGCCAGACAGCCTTGCAATTAGAAGAGCCCAGCGGGACGCTCTGTGCATCTGGGAGACTTGTAAAGCTAGGTTCTTCAGTGGGCAGGGTAACCTGTGACTATTAAGTTTGTTTAAAGAGAAGCTGAACCTGTCCCCGTTTCTTTACCCTCTTACTGTTGACTATCCTCTCCAGCTACATACCCCGTTCACCCCCTTCCAACACACGTTTAAAAATAAAATAAATGGAACTTTGTTAATGAACACCATTTTCTTTATTACGGATTTCGCGGTAAAGTGTTGAAACTGGGACGCAGACTGTGGTGGGGAGCGGGCGTAGTGATGGAAAGAACGCTTCTAACCTCGAGGAATGACAGGCTTCTGCTCCTAGAGTGGTCCGCAGTGGTGGACTGGTTGTTTCAACGGAGCCTGCTACCCCTCCTTTTCGGGACTCTGTGTGTGGGGGCTATTTGACTTTGTGGCGGGGGAGGACGGTTACAGATTCCCTGCTGCGTGGCTCTGTGATCCAGGATAAGGACCGCTGCATAAGATCTCTATCCGCCCTCCCCCGCCACAAAGTCACATGGCCCCCTACACACAGAACATGAAAACCACCTCCCAGACTGACCAGGGTGCCTAGTGACTGCAATGTGTGTGTGACCTTCTGCTGAACCTGCCCCCGTGTCTGTACCCTGGTAAAGGTGACTGTCCTCTCCAATTACCAACCCCCTTCCCCGCTTCAAACACACTGTCCCCTAAAAGAACATGATGGAAACAGTAATTAACAGAAACGTATCTTTTATTAGCAACTACACAGTTAGGGGATGAAACTGTGTGAGGCGGGAAGGAAAGGACTTATCAAATGTTTGGGAATGAGAGCCTTCTGGTACTTGAGCAGTCTGCAGGGGTGGAGTGACAGTTTTCATGGCCCCTGCCGCCCCTCCTTCTTGGGACTTTGGGTGAGGGGGGTATGGGAGTTTGTGGCGGGAGAGGGCGGTTAGAGATAGACTGCAGCGGGGCTCTGTCCTCCTGCCTCCGGTCCTGCAGAACATCCACAAGGTGCTGGAGCGTGTCCGTTTGCTCCCTCATTAGTCCAAACAGCGTTTGAGTCACCTGCTGGTCTTCCTGCCGCCACCTCTCCTCCCATTCGCTGTGTGCTCGCTGGTATTGCGACATGTTCTCCCTACACTGGGTCTGCTGGGCCGCATCGGCTCGGGAGCAGCCCATAAGTTCTGAGAACATGTCGTCCCGTGTCCTTTTCTTTCTCCACCTAATCTGCGCCAGCCTCTGCGAGGGGGATGCCAGGGTAGGTCGGGAGACATTCGCAGCTGTGGGATGGGAAAAAGGGAGTGAATTCCTCACAAAGATAATTTTTTGTGAACAATGAACATAGTCTTTCTCTGTGAACAAGACCATGCACAGCACCTATCACATGCGCACGCAGGACCAGGTCGAATTTTCGGCCTTCGCATTCAGTGCCTGGGGTCTTGCAGTGGAGATCAGACAAGCGGGGCAGGACAGCGGAATTCGGGTAGCAGGCTGACATGGTAAGCCGTAGACTTTTGGCTGCTTAAAACTTAAATTATAGCAGTGCCCTCCTTTCATGTTCAAAGCAATGCTCCTATCGTTGGCCAGTTCCTGCTGCTGGCAATCCGGCAAGCATGAACTTTGCCCCTGTCCCACCCCCTCGTGGCTGTCCCCGGGAAAGATCCCTGTATGCTGCCCCTCTCCCGCCTCCACCGCGTGGCGGTAAACCGCCGGTGACAGTTCTGTAAAGGAACAGGCAAGCAGTCCCAATAGTAACATTCCCCTAATTCTAAGCAGGTCACCATGAGTGACATCACTCTGCTGAGAATTTCTGAGACCGAGAAAGAACGCATGCTGAGTGAAAGCCAGCAAAAACTAGGGCCGTATGCCGCCATGCTCTGCAGGCAATGATCCCAGAGTACTTGATGATAGCCTGGCAAGGAAAAGTTTCCTACCACGGAGGACACAATAAGGCCGCTCTCCCCAGGAACCTCATGCAAAGGCTTTCCAATTACCTCCAGGAGAGCTTCATGGTGAAGTCCCATGAGGATTTCAGCTCTATCCCCGGACATATAGACCTTCTTTTCCAGTAGCTGCACTGGCAAGGACTAAAAAGTAGAGCGCCTAGGGCAAACTAATTATGATAAACCGGACATTGTTAGATTCTTTTGCAGTAGTTGCACTGCCAAGGACTAAAACGTTAAGCGCCTAGGGCAAACAAATCATGAAAAACCCATTGTTAATATTCCTGTTCTGTTCAAAATAAATGTTTACATGTTTAAAACACTTACCGACTGATCCTTCCCCTGATTCAGGGTCCGGATTAATGCCTGGGGACGGTTGGTAGGGGATCTCTGTGAGGGTGATGAAGAGATCCTGGCTGTCTGGGAAATCAGCGTTGTAAGCGCTGTCAACTGCCTCGTCCTCCTCCTCACCTTCCTCATTTTCCCCGTCCGCTAACATCTCCGAGGAAGCGGCCGTTGACAATATCCCATCCTCAGAGTCCACGGTCAGTGGTGGGGTAGTAGTGGCGGCCGCACCTTGAATGGAATGCAGTGCCTTGTAGAAACGGCATGTCTGGGTCTGGGATCCGGAGCGTCCGTTTGACTCTTTGGTTTTCTGGTACGCTTGTCTCAGCTCCTTGATTTTCACGCGGCACTGCGTTGCATACCGGCTGTACCCTCTCTCTGTCATGGCTTTTGAGATCTTCTCGTAGATCTTTGCATTCCGTCTTTTTGATCGCAGCTCTGAAAGCACGGACTCATCGCCCCACACAGCGATCAGATCCAAGACTTCCCGATCAGTCCATGCTGGGGCCCTCTTTCTATTCTGAGATTGCATGGTCACCTCTGCTGGAGAACTCTGCATCGTTGCCAGTGCTGCTGAGCTTGCCACGATGTCCAAACAGGAAATGAGATTCAAACTGCCCACACAGGAAAAGGAATTCAAATTTTCCCGGGGCTTTTCCTGTGTGGCTGGTCAGAGCATCCAGAGCGTCAACAGAGTGGTGCACTGTGGGATAGCTCCCGGAGCTATTAGCATCGATTTCCATCCACACCTACCCTAATTCGACATGGCCATGTCGAATTTAGTGCTACTCCCCTCGTTGGGGAGGAGTACAGAAATCGAAATTAAGAGACCTCTATGTCGAACTAAATAGCTTCGTTGTGTGGACAGGTGCAGGGTTAATTCGATTTAATGCTGCTAAATTCGACATAACCTCCGAGTGTAGACCAGGCCTGTGATACGTTGCTGTTTCTCATTTTGTTTTGCTTTGTTTACAGTACTCAGTCCAGCTTTCAGTCCATGTTGCAAATACTCAAATCCAAGCCAAGTTGAATTAATTTCAAGAAAGGTTTCACAAGACTCTGTCAACTATTTACTGAAAACCAGACATACTGGACCTGCTGTTTTTCTCTCTTTCCCACTCGGACACCAATCCTACATCAGGATCTGCTCACACAGCCCTGTGACATCGTGGAGTCTGACTGATGTCAATGGGACTCCATATGGGCACAGGGGTTCATACTAGCGGATGCCACTGCAGAATCAAGGGCACATTTTATAATTGGGTTAAAAAAATTCTCTCTCTGGAATGATTTGTTCTTTATTAAATCCATGCTGTTGATCACCCACACTTCTGTTACCCCTCTTAACAGGAACATTCCCTGTTACCATTATTTTACCAGCCATAGAAAGTAATTGCCAGGATTGCTTTTCCATTTTCTCTCCGCCCCCCACCCCCGTCACCTTGCTGTCTCCCTCATCAGAGAAGCCAAGCTTTGAATGGACCGGGAGGGGCTCAGATGGTGTAAGTTGCCATTGCTCCACTGAAGTCACGAGAGACGTCAAAAAAGTCATGACAACTTCCATCAGCTGAGGATCTGCCCAAAAGACTGCACTTCCCACTCACACTGACAGGCATAAGGCACATGGTGTGGTAGCTCATAGCTACTGCTCATGCTCTGTCTGTTCTCTGCATAAAGATACTTCAGTCTCTAGGTTTCACAAGCATCACGTTTAGTTACAGTCACAAGGAAAGCCTGACTTCCCCCATAAGTTTAAAATGCAGCTGGCATTCCAAACCAATTTTTCTGAAGGATCCTTACTTTTCCGGATGGGTCTTCTGATTGAACTTGTCAGCATAAGTATCGACCAAAAGCCAGTAAGGCAAAACCTGGAAGCATTAAATATATACAAATAAGTATGTTGTAATGATACAGATCCCAAGGGAGTTAAGCAGGCTTTCTGAGATACTGTCAATTATTTTTGAAAAAACTATGAAGAACACGAAGTTTCAGAATACAGAAGATTCCTTAATGTGTTGTCATATGCCATAGAAAAGGTCATCTGTAGCTCAGATATCAGAGTGCGGTGTGATATGCTGTTGAAATCCTAACTAGGCAATTTTGTTTACCTCTTGGCTCAGAATCACCTCAAATTTGTAACATTTTACATAAAACTCCATTATGCAGTGATTTAAATCCCTCATTAAAGCACTGTCTGCTTTAGAAAACTGACACATTGTTGACACTGGTGATCAGCACCATAAGGTGCCCCTGAACTAGTGTTGAATAGAGAATGAAGGGGGGAGTTTGTTGACAGGGAGCCCTAAATTTTGGCTCCAATTAGCCGCTCCTCCCCTTCACTCTATATTCAAATTCTCCCTTATCAACCATAGAGCAGAACTCTTACAAGCAAGGTTCCTTTCAGAGAGGGATCCGAACGACAACATTTGGATCCCATTGGAATCGGAACGTTCCAAGCTCAGGTTGTTTGGATGTGTTCTCTGACTCTGCTTGCTTTAGGGCTTGTCTTCATCTCAGTGTTAGCGTGTGTCATGGACACTCGAGTTAACAGGAACCACACTGCAATTCAACAGGCTGCATGGAGCATATTTATTAGTAGTGCAGACAGGCTGAGTGTCCTGGGCTACATTTTTAGCTCGAGCATCAGCAGCACTCTGGTGTCAACCCCCACCCACTGATGGGCCATTGAGCCTGAGTTTTAAGGACCGCTTAACCTGAACTAGAGACTTTTGTGTGTTCCTGGCAGTTGGGTGGGGGGCAGCACTTGAGTTTACCTCACAAACTTACAGTGAAGTGAAGGCAAGCCCATAGACAGGGCCGGCTCCAGGCACCAGGCAACCAAGCACATGCTTGGGGCGGCACTTGGTAAGGGGCGGCCAATCTTGGGGTGGCGGAGGGGCAGCGCGGCGCAGCATTCTGCGGGGGTGGGGCGCTCTGGTGGCACGGTGCTCGGCGGGGGGGCGGGGCGGGGCGCGGGGCGGGGGGGGGGGCTCGGGGGGGCGGTGCTTTTTTTTTCCTGCTTGTGGCAGCAAAAAAGTTAGAGCCGGCTCTGCCCGTAGACAACAGCATCTCAGAGTTTAAGGCCAGAAGGGATCATTAGATCATCTTGTCAGACCTGCATATCACAGGCTACTAACTTTCACTCTGTTACCCATGTACTGAGCCCACAAAGTTTGTGCACCGAATATTACAAATAATTTTTTTTATTTAATCCATATCTAATTCTTCACTGTCAGCACTTCCATTATAAATCCCCATTAGCGATGTTGCTGAGGTATAAATGAGAGTAGGATTTGGCCCATTGAGTTTATTCTTCTTTCATCACATTTGCACAGAGCTTTTCAACCGAACGCAGTTTTCTTTCCATACCTTTCAGTTTAATATAATGGTGATAAATGGAGTGACACTGATAAATTTTTAGTTTATTTAAAGCTGTTTATCATCCATATCTATTATGGAAAGTCATCAACTATGCAAAATGTGGGGATGTTTAGAGAGTTTCTAATGTGTATCTATTTATGGCTCTGATGCCTCCACCTTTGTGCTTTGCCCAGGTGCAAGTGACCCAGAGACATTCCATTAAGTAACTCTCTTGTGTTGCTTACATGAAAAGGGAACTTGCCAGCTAGGTTTTGGTGGGAAGCCCTGGTGACTCTGGCCTGACTGGGGAGGGTGTGTGTGTGTGTAACAAAACATGCTTTGGTTTAGTTATAAGGAGTTTCACAGGATGGGACAAATTCTCCCCTGCTGCCAGTGCCAGAATAAGGAATTCTGGGACCCTGTGCATGATGGAAACTGGAAAAGGGAGGGGGGACACCTGAGTGGCATTGCAACCTAGTGTGTGGGGTTGCAGCATCATTCAGGTTTGACCCAGCCCCATCCTCCATCATGATGGAGGATAGGATGGGGATAGAAGCATTTCTCCCAGGCTGTGTGGTGCTTTCTGTGGCTATTTCTGCAGCCCATCGCTTCTGTGGCCATTCCCCCAGTGTAGGGTGTTTAGCTGGTGGAGCCACTCACTGGCCACACCTCAGACTCCTCCCTCCACTTTCCTTGGAACTACAGATGGAGCACAACACAGCAGCAGCACCCAGGAGGTGTTCGAGCCTCTCAGAGTGGGCTCCTGACTCCTGCAATCTGGCCCTACTCAGCAGATCCACACTAGCTCCACTGTTTGGCAAGCTCAAGGGAGATGGCAGGCAGCATTCGGGCCTGTCTACTAAGAATACGGACTCAAACGTGTGCTGTGCTTTGAAACTTGGCAAAGGAAACCTCAGCCTAGGAGCAATTGTTTGTCTGAGAACAGCAGCGGCTGTTTGCACACCTGTAACGCAAAGGCAGCCAAAAAGAAATAGTTTGTTCATCTCAAAAGCTTTTTTGCATTCCTGTAATTGGAAAATAGGTTTGTTTAAAAAACAATAACAGCAGCTTGCTAAGCTGTCTGGTTAATCCGTAATGCTGTCAAGGCCAAGTTGTGCCCAATGGAGGACCACATTGGCAACTAGCCAGAGAGCCCAAAGGCCGCTTAGGCTGTGTCTACACTACGAACCTGGGGGTGTAATTCCCCTGCTCAGGGACACATACTTGTAGCTTCATGAGAGCCAGAGTGGGTATAAATAGCAGCGTAGCTGTGATAGCACAGGCAGCAGCAGCGGAGGCATAGGCTGAGCTCCATTGGGCCGGATCATCGGCTAGTATACATCTGGGCAGCAACTGACGTCAATGGTGCTCTGCTGAATTACACCAGCCAATGACTAGTCTTCACAGGCTGCATCTGTTTTGGAAGATGAGGGTAGGTGCAGGCTCCATTGCAGAAATCCCTGAATTGCACTAGGCCGAACTTTCATCGCTCCTGCCCTACATTGTTCTAGTATTTACAAGACAAATCACTTCAAATGGCCAAGATGGTATAGATTTTCAGACTGGTGTTCCCCACAACTTAATCCACAGCCCTGAGTGACACAGTTATACCAACCAAACTTCTGGTGTTAGGGTGACCAGATGCTAAGTGGAAAATATCGGGACCACCGCATGGGGGACGCCTTTTTAATTGTTACACTCACCCGTCCGGGTCTTCGACAGCAATTCGGCGGAGGGTCCTTCAGTCGCTGACGGTCTTCGGTGGCATTTCGGCAGAGGGTCCTTCAGTCGCTGATGGTCTTCGGTAGCATTTCGGCAGTGGGTAATAAAACTTGCTGCTAAAGACAGAAGCACCCGCTGCTGAAATGCCGCCGAAGACCGTCAGTGACTGAAGGACCCTCTGCCGAATTGCCGCCAAAGACCCAAATGGGTGAGTGTAAAAGAAAACGCCTGAAACAAAATTTTGGGACAAATGATACGGTCGGGACGCGGGACAAACTCCTCAAAATCGTGACAGTCCTGATTTTATCGGGACGTCTGGTCACTCTACCTGGTGTAGACAGCACCGGGTCGACAGCTTCTCCCATTGACACAGCTACTACCTCTCCGGGAGGTGGATTAATCACACAGATCAGAGCATCTTCACTTAAGTGCTACAGCAGCACAGCTGCAGTGCTGTAAGTGTAGACAAGCCCTTAGCTTGCACAGTAACCACTTTGTAAAAAGGTGTTTAAAATGGGCCGTATCTTGCTATCAGTTTACACCCTGAAATTCCAGAGAAACTCCACTGGAATCAGAGAGTTACCTTGCATTAACCCCAGTGAAACTGGCAACAGGATTTGGCCTGATGTATTCAATAATAGATATTACATTAAAGAATTCAAGTTAGGGAGTACACAAAACCCGGGTCCCCTAAAGGAGTCTCAAATGTCAGCATCATAAATTGGACCAACTCCTGTTGGTGAGAGAGAAACTTTCGAGCTTACACGGAGCTCTTCTGGGAAACTAACTCAACCATCATGGAGCAACACAGCAACAACAACAGTGCATACAGCATCATATTTTTGCTTTGTTTGAAGTGGCAAGAAAAAAAAAAGGAAATTAAACAACAAAAAGCAAATAAATTAAACAAAAGCCCCTGGATGTCTGTCTGATCTCACATACACATGGTGTTCCAGTAAATCCAGTTACTCCACTTATATCTGGATTGACACCAGTGTAACTGTGAGAGCAGAATCTGGCCCCAGCTACTCACATCTTGTGTCTGAGGAGGACTGCAGCTGCAGATGGCATTCTGTTATCAATATGCAACAGGAAGGGAGAGTTTTCTCACACATCCCACACAAGAAATTAATTGTCAGTATTGTTGGCTAATCACATTTTCTGTACTGTCCTTATGTCTGGCTCCTGGAAGACTAATCACTGTCCTGATAACCAGGTTTGTTAGATAGAGAGCTATCCACACAACAACATGCTTTCCTCACAGAACCCATCCTCAGAACCAACTTGGTAGCCAGACCTAAAACTCATCTCACACCACTACTTTTATCCCTTGCACGTCTCTTACTTCCTTTTTATTTCTCTGCAGTTTCCGTAACAGTGTCCAGCCTATCTGATATATTCTTCTTGACTGTACAAATATTGAGAAGGCTAATAATTGGTATATCTTAAAGATCTATGTCTGTATCTTCAGCTAGAATGCTGTGTAAAAGACCCCAATTTCCTTTGTAAGGAAGTATTAATAATGGGGTTGTTTGGCCTTCTCTGCAAGATTTAAAGAGCACAACAGCAGTACTGCTTTGGGGAGAAATCTGTGTCTGAAAAGGTCCTTTGGAAATTAAACATGTCAATTTTCACCAGATAACAGATAGAAAACAATCAAGGAGCTGGCATAAATGGGAGGAAATGGATAATTCCAGAGAATGTGACTGGATGTCCATGTGTTTGACCAGAAGTAAGAAACACTGTTTAGCAGAAAGCAATATTCAAAACTGAATGTTTTGGTCTTATTCTTAGTAAAAATCATGCCAAGAAAATGACTAGAGCTGAGTTTTACCATCCTGTGCAAATTTTTGGAAATTTCTCCTTTTCTGAATCAGGACAAAAAGTCAAAATCTTGAAATTTTCTACAAATAAACACAAAATTCAAGTAAATTCAAATGTGTCATTTTGATTGTGACCAATTTTTTTAACATTCTAATATAAATAGATAAAATTTCAAAACAAAGTATTTTCAAATTGGAGACCTTAATTTTTTGTGCGTTTTGAAAATGTGGATAATAGGACCTTTTGACAATTCTTTAAACTTTTTTCCAAAAATTTTCAAGTAGAGAAATTTGAGAAACTGACCCTTTCCCATGAAAAATTTTGGTTTCAACCAATTGGCATTTTTCAACAACAACAAAAAAAGGTAGTCAAAAAATTCCTGACCAGCTCTTGCAGTAATTTATTGGCTCAGGGCTTGTAGAGTGGGGCAGCGGGGCAGCTGTGCCGCTGTAGCACTTTGTGAAGATGCCACCTATGCCAACAGGAGAGCTTCTCTCTTTGGCATAGGTACTCACTCCACCTCCCCCATGAGGCAGTAGCTATGTTGATGGGAGAAGCCAGTCTGTCAACATAGTGCTGTCTACACAAGGGGGTTAGGTCGGTATAATTATGTCACTGGAGCTATGCATTTTTCACACCCCCTGAGTGATGTAGTTATACTGATATAGGCCTGGAATGAAGACCAAGCCTCAGACAGACATCTCCACATGGAAGGGAAAGGCACTATAATTGAAGGGCCATCTGCTCGGTGTGGATGGACACTGCTTGGCTCCGGATTGCAAGCACAAAGCTATAGTCTCCCAAGGCTGCACCTCTACGTTTTAGAATTCAGATGTCTGTCCTGCATTTGTTCCCTTGGCCACACTTTGGCCTCCTGGATCTAAAACCAGACTTGTAAAATCAGCTCTCAAGTCATTGATCTTCTTGAGAACATCAATCTGCTCTCTAATTCTGTAACACAGCCCACAATTTTCACAACCGTGAGGAGAGACAATCAATGAATATTGTACATGTGTCACAGTGTGCTGGCCTCGATCACATCCACAGCTTCTTAAGAATAAGTGACTCATTTCAGTCCTTTTCCTCTGAGGAAGAGTGGCAAAATATTTTTAGTTTCACTCCCCTGCAAAGCCCTTTGGGTAACTGTGACGGGTTGGATCACAGAAACCCCCTTGGGAGCTGCCACCCAATATACCAAGACTACCCCTGTTCCTGTTTTCCCTGCCAGCTCAGGACTCCAGCACCCTGTCTTGCTGAGCCAGACACTCCCGTCTGCTCCAACACAGACCCAGGGTCTGAATCACTTGCCCCAAAGCTGCAAGTTTACCTGAAAACAGCTCACAGAAGTGTGCTTGTCTTTAGCACTCAGATGCCCAACTCCCAATGGAGTCTAAACCCAAATCAATCTGTTTTACCCTGCATAAAGCTTATGCAGGGCAAACTCATAAATTGTTCGCCCTCTATAACACTGATAGAGAGATATGCACAGTTGTTTGCTCCCCCAGGTATTAATACATACTCTGAGTAAATTACCAAATAAAAAGTGATTTTATTAAATACAGAAAATAGGATTTAAGTGGTTTCAAGTAGTAACAGACAGAACAAAGTAAGTCACCAAGCAAAATAAAATAAAATGCGCAAATCTATGTCTAATCAAGCTAACTACAGATAATCTCACCCTCAGAGATGCTTCAGTAAGTTTTTCTCAGACTGGACACCTTCCAGGCCTGGGCACAATTCTTTCCCCTGGTACAGCTCTTGTTCCAGCTCAGGTGAGAGCTAGGGGATTCTTCATGATGGCTCCTCTCTCCCTTTGTTCTCTTCCACCCCTTTATATATCTTTTGCATAAGGCGGGAACCCTTTGTCCCTCTGGGTTTCCACCCCCCCCTACTGGAAAAGCACCAGGTTAAAGTAGGGTGACCAGACAGCAAATGTGAAAAATCGGAACGGGGGTGGGGGGTAATAGGAGCCTATATAAGAAAAAGACCCAAAAATCGGGACTGTCCCTATAAAATCGGGACATCTGGTCACCCTAGGTTAAAGATGGATTCCAGTTCAGGTGACAAGATCACATGTCACTGCAAGACTTCATTGCCCACTTGCCAGCACACACATATACAGGAAGACTAACAGGTAAACACAGCCATCTGCAGACAATGGTCCTTGTTAATGGGAGTCATCAAGATTCCAAACCATCATTAATGGCCCACACTTTACATAATTACAATAGGCCGTCAGAGTTATGTTTTATATTTCTAGTTTTAGATACAAGAGTGGTACATTTCTACAAATAGGATGATCACACTCAGTAGATTATGAGCTTTGTAATGATACCTTACAAGAGATCTTTTGCACAAAGCATATCCCAGTTGCATTATATTCACTTATTATCAAATCTTTATAAAACTATCCCAGTTACATTATATTCACTTATTATCATGTTTTTATAAAACCATATAGACTGCATAACGTCACAGTAACCAAATACTCTTTTGGGCTGACTGGCTTCCTCTTCCACACAGGGATCTTCTTTGTTCCCTTCTGTAAAGGCCCCATGGCAGCCAAAATGCTAAGGGATAAACCATGCAGGGGATGATATATGTTTATTTAGACTGTATGCTTCTTGAGGCAGGGACTGTCTCTTTGTTCGTGTTTGTACAGCGCCTAGCACAATGGGGACCTGGGCCATAATTGGGGCACCTAGACACTACCACAATAGAAATAAATAATAATAATAATTTTTAATTAAACCAGGTTGAACAGACTCGACCGACACCAGCAATATGGAGACATTTGGAGCCAAATTCTGCTCTGAGTTGCACCAGCTTTTTAAAATGCCTTTTATCATTTGTAAGTCTGCTCATAGATGTTAAATATTTCGGTTCTTAAACACTTTTTAAAAAATAGCTATTTGTGTTTTTTCATCATTCCCTTTATTTCTGTCACGCTATAGAGCAGTCTCAAACTCAAATGACCACGAGGGCCGCATCACTGACACCCCCCCCTCGCTGCCCCCAGCCCTGCCCCCACTCCACCCCTTCCATGAGGCCCCGTCCCTGCAACGCCTCTTCCCGCCCCTTCCCTGCCCCCATTCCAACCCCTTCCCTGAAGTCCTCACCCCAACTCTGCCCCCTCCCTGCCCCCAGGGGGTGCAGGAGGGGTGCGGGGTGTGATGGGGGCTCAGGGCAGGGAGTTGAGGTGCAGGAGGTGTGCAGGGTTCAGCAGGGGGCTCAGGGCAGGGAATTGGGGTGTGGGGTGCAGGAGGGATGAGGGGTGCAGCAGGGGGTTGGGGTGCCGGGTGGGCAGGAGGCTCAGGCAGGGAGTTGGGGTGCGGGAGGGTGTGGGATGTGGCAGGGGGCTCTGGTCGGGGGGTGCAGGGTGCGGGCTCCGGCCCAGCGCCGCTTACCTAGAGCGGCTCCGGGGTGGCAGCACCATGGCCAGGGCAGGCTCCCTGCCTGCCTGCCCTGGCCCCTGGCCCCACTCCACTCTGCTCTGCTCCAGGAAGCAGCCAGAGTCCCAGGGGTATGGGGTGGGGGGGAACGGCGCCATGTGCTGCTCTTGCTCCTCCAGGTACCTCCCCCAAAGCTCCCATTGGCCGCGGTTCTCCGTTCCCGGCCAATGGGAGCTGCAGGGGGCACTGCCTGGAAGCAGAGCATGGAGCCCTCTACTCCCCCCCCCCCCCCGCCCGGGGCTGCAGGAACATAGTTCCAGCCGCTTCAGGGAGCGGTGCAGGGCTCGCGGCGCCATGGGATAGGCAGAGGGGCGGGGGTGGGGGGACGCGGACGTGGGGAGCTTGGTGGGCCGCCGCGTGTTTGAGACCTCTGCTGTAGAGGGACGTGAAGACATACATTAAGTAGGTTGTGCCAAAGAGCAGAGTGGTCCACGTCCCAAAGGACTTGAAATGTCATGTGTACGCAGTTGATCTTGCTGCCATAGCACCTGCTGGTGTCAGGTCACTACATGGCAAGTGACTTCACCTCTAGGACCCCCTGGTAGCTACTTCCTTGGCTCCACAATGGCCTTCCATGGCCTGGCCCTGCAGCCAGGTCACTTAAAACTTCTCACTCTTTCCAGGGTAACAAAGGTCCAACTACAAGTCCAAATAAATATCCAAACTCAGTCCTTTTGCCCCTCTTGGGCTTTGCTGATTCTTCCCCAGCAGGATTCTCCCACTGTCTCCCTTCCCCAGGGACTCTGGCAGTTTCCCTGCTGCCTACAGACCTTAACCTATGACCTCCCTGTCAAGAGCCTAACCTATTTCCTGTAGGTCCCTTCCAACCTGGCTTCCCCAGGCCCTACCCAGAGAGAGATTTCCCTTTGCTCCTCTCTCCTGGGATTCCTCTCCCCCACAGGGTTGCCAACTTTCTGATTGCAGAAAACGGAACACCCTTGCCCCGCCTCTGCTCTGTTCCTTCCCTGAGGCCCCTCTCTGGCTCACTCCATCCCCCCTCCCTCCGTCGCTCACTCTCCCCCACCCTTGCTCATTTTCACTGGGCTGGGGCAGGGAGTTGGGGTAGGGGTGAAGGTTACGGCTGGGGTTGCGGGCTCTGGTGTGGGGCTGGGGATGACGGGTTTGGGGTACAGGATCTGGGCTGGCGGTGCGAGCTCCAGGATGGGGCCAGACATGAGAGGTTCAGGGTGCAGGAGGGCGTTCCGGGCTGGGGCAGGGGTGTGGAAGGGGTAAGGGCTCCGGCTGGGGTGTGGGCTTTGGTGTGGAGCCAGAGATGAGGGGTTTGGGGTGCAGGAGGGGGCTCTGTGCTGGGGCCAAGGAGTTCCGAGTGTAGGAGGGGATGTGGGTTCTGGGAAGGAGTTTGGGTGTGTGTGGGGGGGTCAGGGTTGGGTCAGGAGATTTGGGGTGCAGGCTTACCTCAGACAGCTTCTGGAAGCTGCGACATGTCCCTCTGGCTCCTAGGGGAAGGGGTAACCACAGGGGCTCTGTGCGCTGCCCCCACCGGCAAGCATCACCCACACAGCTCCCATTGGCCATGGTTCCTGGCCAATGGGAGCTGCAGAGCCAGCACTCAAGGTCGGGGCAGTGCGTGGAGCCCCCTGGCTGCCCCTGCACCTAGGAACTGGCCTGGACATGCTGGCTGCTTCTAGGAGTCGTGCGGAGCCAGGGCAGGCAGGGAGTCTGCCTTAACCCATTGTGCTGCCGACCAGATTTTAATGGCCTGGTCAGCGGTGCTGACTGGAACCGCCAGGATCCCTTTTAGACTAAACCAGACACCTGGCAACCCTACTCCCCCAGCTGAGCTCACGGCTCTGTTTAAGTCGTCCCTCTGACCCCTTGTAGCTGGGATCAAACATTATAATTAAGTCTCCCTCACACTCAGCTGGGGGAATAGCTGTCTAGTCACAGGCAATGCCTTGCAGGGATGCCTTAAAGGACCATTCAGCCTGTGACATAATGACACTCTATCCTTTTTTTAAACAGATTATTTGAGGTCACCTTTAAGTTCTGGTTGTACCCAGCAGCATCAATGCCTACTGTCTTCCTGCCCGTCACTGCATTGGGTCATCATTGTCATGAAATGGTTCATTGTTTTCTGTTTTTCCTTGTACCCATCATGAAATAGCCTTGACAACACCATTTGCCTTGAAGCCAAATAAGCAATAATGCAAGACAGGATTTGCAACTATGGTGTTATCTATCGAGTGTGTTAGGAAGTCTGAGGTCAAAGTACTGCTGACTACGTCCAGTGATTGAAGAGTTCCAGTGTGCATTTTTTATACACATGTTCAAATGGCTACTGAAACATTTCCAATCAGTTTCTCTATTCTTCATGGTGTTCTTTCACATAATTTTAAACAAAAATAGCTTTACTTCCACAACCAGTCTGGGTTAGGTTCAAACCAGTCACCTAGATGTTAAAGGTGCTGACTCCTGTTACCAGGTTTCTGTGCGGTTCTGTCCACCAAACTGTTACGTTTAGCCCTACACAAAGAGCAACCATACACAGTTTTCTGGGAGCACAACTTACCCTTGTGCAGAGTGGCTGTACAAAGCATATGCACCACAGACGGCCCACTCAAATGGTGAATATGCCTTGGGTGCGCCCTCTACACTGGAGTGGACTTTTCCCCTCTCCTAACAACCTGCGTTGTCTGTGTAGAGAAGACTCAAACAAGGATGAACCAAAATAAGGTCTCCATGAGCGGGGCATAGGCATACCTCCTCTGTAGCAAGCTGCAGCTGAAGACAAAATGGCAGCTAGATCTGCAACAAGGTTGGGGAGAGGGAACCATTCTTGATTTAAAGGTGCAATGCACAAAGTAATTCAAAGCAGAAGCAAGTTGCATACACCACCCAACAATTACAATTGGATCAGATATATTGAATATATATACACATAATAACTGGGGGAAAACTGATAAAATATAAAAAGTTGCTCTTTGTGCTAAGACTTTGCACCCCAGGGGTTTTGTGTGTGTGTGTGTGGTTTTTTTAAGAAGCAGGAACAATAAATATGGAAGGTAGTTTTCTTATCCAGTGAAATAGCACTGGGTAATGAAATGCATGTTTTCTCATATTAGGCAGCTGGGATCCCCTGAAACTCCACCTGTAACTCGGCTGAAAGTTCACTTATCCACACATCTGCTTTTACTATTCTCAGTGGTTAAAAATGTGGAAATGCAGGAAAGTTTGCGCTGGCAGCAAGCAGTCTGAAACCAACCCCGCAAATCCAATGAATTCTCTGACGCAATGACAAGAGCATGACAATCGGAGAAATGCCTGGGGAAGTGAATCAATAGCTAGGAGGCAAACCAGCTGCAACGTAAGGACAGTAAGTAGCTGGAAGAAACTTTCCCAGCCACCAAGCAAGTTAGCAGAACAATACACAAAACAGGATATGAGGCCCTTCCTGCCAATATCAAGGTCTATGCCAAGGAGCATTTGGGCCTCCAGTTCTGTCTTTCTATCTGCATAATGTGAAGCCATGTTTGTCATTTTCTACCTATTTGCATATTAATAAAATGACAGTCTCATGTACCTTTTATGCTGAGATCTAATATTTGTCTTAAAAGATTTGTATGTCGTAATCCTTCTAACCTATATCCACCCCAATTGCACTGGCAGTAACCCACCTGGTGAGGCTGAGAATATTTTTGTTTCCTCTATAGGTTCTAATTGTTAAAAGGATGCTGCTGTTTCTTTTCTTTTCTGGAGGTGGATTTTTGTGCCGGTGATTCCTCCCCCCAAACATGAGAGTGATGGTAATGGATTTCCATTCGGTCTGTTTTCTTGTCTCTCTCTAGTACCAACTGGATCTATCTCACTGTCTAGGGTCTGATACTGGCATCCATCACTGTAATATTTGAGTGCCTTCCCAGAATGAAACAATGACAGGAATGTTTTTTTTTCTCTCTCCCTTCCCTAATACTAGGAGATAGGTTTGGTTTTCTAATGACTACAAAAGAGTGGAGATACTGTGGAGGAAAACCTTGGGCAATGAGGTGGGCTTTGCATTTGTTTGTTTTGACTCATATCCATTTAGCTCTTCGGTGGGGCCGGGTTTTTACCCATGGTGCCAGTCTAGTTTCTGTGCTGATCTTTTCAGATCTGTTGGCTGCCTTTAATGTTGTTGACACAGGATAGTATTGGCTGGTGGGCAGGACCAACAGCTGGGGGAAAAGAATAACGCTCTTCCTAGCGGAACTGCGGCAGAGTTTCAGTCCCTTGCCTCAGGGCTTTATTATATAGTTACATAAACAAAGGATTCCAAACAAAAATAAGTCACATAGACCACTGGGGCCCAATTGGCAGACACCCTTCCAGCTTCTGAGCTAGATAAAAGGATGGCAGGGGGGTGGGAAACATACCCTTAACCCTCAGTAGCCACCACCATAGCCCCTTCTCCTGTGCCTTTAAACACCCCACCACACCCAGATCATCCACAGGACAGGCAGAGGTCTGTGATAACCCACTATGCAGTGGGACTTGTGCAGTGCCATTCTACCTTGTCACAGGCAGTCTCTCTTGAGTAGCTCTGCTCCTTTCTTTCTTAGAGATCCAGAGAGTGTCCTTTTCCCCTCCCGACTTTACAGGATATAATAGAATCACATATAGGTTTCAGAGTAGCAGCCGTGTTAGTCTGCATCCGAAGAAGTGGGCTGTAGTCCACGAAAGCTTATGCTCTAATAAATTTGTTAGTCTCTAAGGTGCCACAAGTACTCCTGTTCTTCTTTTTGTAGAATCACATATAGTAGCCTATGTGCTGACACAACTTCTTCCCTCCTCAAATTTTTCTGAAATGACTCCCCTTCTGATAGGTATTGTACCTACCCCGCATAGTTCACAGATGTGTAATGAGGAAAATAAAATAACATTAGTGGATAGGGAAGACAGAGAGAGAGAGAGAGAAGTTATAGACACCTGTAAGCTATGGGCAAGGCATACTCCTGAGGTAACATGCATGTTCCTCCCAGAGGTCAAATTATACATGTTGTGTTGTTTGACTGGTCCTCATTGATCTTAGAAAATATATTTCGTGAATGGTTAATTGCCAGAGTGGGAGTAGAGAGTGCTGGGGTGGAGGTTAATGGTGGAAAGTTAACCAAGAGAAGTGAGACTGCTTGTGCACAAGAAGAGGAAGGCACAGGGGGCAGTGTGAGGAAAGGAGTAGCGCAGTGAATCTTATGTCTACACTGCAACGTTTTGCCAAAGTGAGTTACGTCAGCATACAGCCGCCATGGTTAGTATATCGCTTGTGGACATGCATAGTTGGCTCCTTGTGTCAGCAATGCGCGTACTCACCAAGAGTGCTTGTATCACTGCACAGTGCAGTGCACCATGGCTAGGTATCCCACTGTCTAACTCGTCACCATCCAACATGCTATCTTTTGGGAAATTTTGGCCATGCATGGTGGGACAGAAACAATTCATATAGGGGTGACTCCGTGCAATGGGTCAAGTTCCCAGTGAGTAACCATTTCCATCCCATGATGTCATCTATATCCCATAATTATTGTGCCTTTTTTCAAAATCCCTCACACCCGTGTGGCCCTCCTCACTGTCTGCCATCTCTGACAGAAGCATGGATCCTGCACGGCTCTGCACTATTGTCACGAGGGTTGCAAGCACAGGGTGCATGATCCTCCAATATTTGCAGCACCACAAGAAGAACCGAAAGAGAGGGGAGTGAAGGTTTCATGTTTCTAAAGAGAGAAAATGCAGATAAGGCCTTCTTCATATCCATCAGAAAGAAGCAGTTAAGGGCACAAACGCTTGTTTTCTTTGCAGATCACTATAACTTTCTAGGATTTTATTTTGCATAGACACCAGCCATTTTACTTGCTTTTATCATTATTTATATTACAGTAGCTCCTTGAGGCCTCAACTAAGATTGGGGTCCCACTGTGCTTTTTTTTTATACTGGCTTATGCTAAAACAGAGCCCCTCCCTGAAGAGTATACAGTCAAGGCAGACAATGGATGCGAGGGGAAACCAACACATGGAGAGGAAAAGTAACTTGCCCAAGGTTATAAAGCAGATCAACGGCAGAGCCAGGAAAAGACCCAAGTCTCTTGGCTTGTATGATATGTCTACACTGTGGCTGAGAGCAAGCCTCCCAACCCGGGTAGACAGACTCATGCTAGCTCCATTCAAGCTAGTGTGCTAATCATAGCCATGTGAGCGTTGTGGCACGGATGGTGGCTTGGGCTGCCCAAGTCCAAGCCCACCTGAAGCCCTGGGTCTGAGGTTGGGTGGCTAGCCTCAGCCACTGCTTGTGCACCAATGTACATGCTGCTATTTTCAGTGCACTAGCTTGAGCAGAGCTAGTTTGAGTCTGGCTGCCAGTGCTGGGAGGCTCACCCCCAGCTGCAGCACCCTACTCACTAGACTAATGGTCTCCAAACTTTTTACAACCAAGATCACTTTTTAAATCTAAGGGCAACCCAGGATCTAAAAAAGTTGCAATACTATATTCTCATGGGGGCCCCTGCAGGGCCCGGGGCCTGGGGCAAATTGCCCCACTTGCCCCCCCTCCCCCCGGGCGGCCCTGATGGAGGGAGACCCCTGGCCTCCTGCCCTCCAGGGCTGCAGGGCTTTGCTGGCCGCTTCTGGGAGCGGCGTGGAGCCGGGATAGGAAGGCAGTCTGCCTTAA
The DNA here is from genome assembly GCF_013100865.1 of Trachemys scripta elegans. Classification (NCBI taxonomy): domain Eukaryota; kingdom Metazoa; phylum Chordata; order Testudines; family Emydidae; genus Trachemys; species Trachemys scripta. The sequence goes on from NC_048300.1 coordinate 74,660,090, forward strand.
CGGCAGCCACACTGCACCACCAGAGATCACGATCGACTGGTTGGTAACCATTGCATTAGACCATGTTTCCCCTCTGCTTTTATTAATATTCCAGCTCCTAGTTCTACTTTCTCTGGGAATGGAAAACATGTCTCGACTGAGCTACGTGGCTACTCCATGCCACATATTTGAGAAAACTTACAAATGATGGGTCTCTAGTTCTCTCCCAGCTCTCTTACAAATTCAGGCAGTGTTCCAAACCCTTGGAAAATACTTTAAAGGGTATTTTTTCTAGCTGCAGTGATGCAAATAGTGTATTCCCTGGCACACTTTGTGTCTTTGATATATTATGCTCCTTGAACTAGCCCAAGAATTTCACATGCTCGATTGCCTAAGAGAACCTCTTCCGTCTGGTGTTACAATGAACAGCAAAAAACGCTTTTTACCTTCTTTGGTCACGTTCAAACACCCTCCCTGCCACTTCAGTTGCAGGGTCATAATGGGCTTAAGTGCAGCTTTCTTGTTTGTATAATTTGGCCTATACTTCAGGCTTCATGGTTATCAAAATTGTTTTTATGCCACTGCTTAATTTCAAGATGGCCTGTTACTGCACCATGCATCTGGGCCCAGCTGCAGAAATAGCTACTGAATGGCCTCACTAAGCATGCAATGGGGGAAATTTTAGAACAGAAATAAGGATAAGCTAGAGATGTTGCCAAGCTAGTACTGAATCTAAATCCTTCCTGTGCCATCACACATCACTTAAGGTCTGAACGAGGCTCTGTCATCCCTGGCTGTCATGCTGCTTGACAGAATGGCTACCTTGTTGTGGTTCTAGAACTTGACTTTGTTTGCTTTTTTCCCTTTTCTTCCTAGTATAGGTTGCTGGCCTATTGCTGAACCCCCAACCCAAAGGGCCAGTGGGCTGCTATTCGTCTGCTCCCTACCCTTTGACTTATCTGGCTTGAGTAGCCTTACCAGGAGCTATATTCCTGCCAGCAGAGCTCCCAGGATCATTGGAACACATAAATCACCATGTCAAGGTGCAGTCCCTAAAGAAGGTAATATTAAGTAAATAACCTCTATAAATGTATAGGTCCCAGTGTGTCTTCTGGCTGGCTCCAGATTCATTGTTAAACTTATTCCTGCGCTGAATGCCTTCCCCTCTCCGGCTGGTTAACTGGAGCACTCAGCACATTTTTTTGTGGTTGGCTCACTTTCTGTTTCCTTTATACGTCACCTTTAAAGGATATGATTGATCCATTAATTAACAAGTGGTCAGCTATTGCCGTGCAAATACCATCACAGGGATGTGTTTTCTTGCGCATAAGCTCTGTGCAGTTTCAAGTGCTTCTTCAAAAAGAACAGTTTCAATATAAGTTGCCTCACAGATGTCTATCCTAGTTACAGTGTGGAAATGTCTATGCTTTTTAACAGAGGTGGATTAAAGCCAACTGAGGCTCATTTCCACATACACTTCCTCCTCAATAACAGACTCTCCTTCTCTTCCTCCCCCCCCCCCCCCCCCACCTCCCAGGGCTGGTCAGGCAAGCAGATGAAGTCTAGCTAACATTTTTTATGGCCCACAAAAATCCACAATAACTCCCCTCAGTTTACCATACTGTGAGGTGCATGTGCATAATATACCTCTCTCTCTCTCTCTGTGTATACAGATATATATATATAAACAGTTTTTGAGGGATACTCAAATACAATATTTTCAAAATAAAAAAATTGGGACAAAATAAACAGTTTTGTGGCAACATTTTTTTTTAGAGATATGGAATACTCATACAAAACCTTTAATTTTTTTTTTCAGACTGTGCTAGCATCCCTACTGTCAGTTAGCCCACCCAAGCTAGCGTGAATCCAGCTAGCATGGGAAATAATAGCGCTCAAGACAGCACAGGCTTCAGAGTGGGCTCATGAGCTGAGTACGTACCAAGGGTCTGTGCCAGACTTGTACTACCCCCGCTGAAACCTGTGCTTCACTGCCTTCATGGCTATTGTTATCAGCACTAGCTGGTGTGACGGGTTGGATCACAGAAACCCTCTTGGGAGCTGCCACCCGATGTGCCAAGACTACTTCTACCCTTGCCTTCCCTGCCAGCTCGGGGACCCAGCACCCTGTCTTGCTGAGCCAGACACTCCCGTCTGCTCCAACAAAGACCCAGGGTCTGAATTACTTGCCCCAAAGCTGCAGGTTTACCTGAAAGCAGCTTACAGAAGTGTTCCTGTCTTTAACACTCAGATGCCCAACTCCCAGTGGGGTCTAAACCCAAATCAATCTGTTTTACCCTGCATAAAGCTTATACAGGGTAAACTCATAAATTGTTCACTGATAGAGAGATAAGCACAGTTGTTTGTTCCCCCAGGTATTAATACATACTCTGAGTTAATCAATAAATAAAAAGTGATTTTATTAAATACAGAAAGTAGGATTTAAGTGGTTCCAAGTAGTAACAGACAGAACAAAGTAAAAAGAACAGGAGTACTTGTGGCACCTTAGTGACTAACAAATATATTTGAGCATAAGCTTTTGTGGGCTACAGCCCACTTCATCGGATGTTCTCTGTATGTATAAATATCTTCTTTTTGTGTGTTCCATTCTATGCATCCGATGAAGTGGGCTGTAGCCCACGAAAGCTTATGCTCAAATAAATTTGTTAGTCTCTAAGGTGCCACAAGTACTCCTGTTCTTTTTGCGGATACAGACTAACACGGCTGCTACTCTGAAAAGAACAAAGTAAGTCACCAAGCAAAATAAAATAAAATGCGCAAATCTATATCCAATCAACAGGGCCGGCACTTCCACTAGGCAACCCTAGGCGGTCGCCTAGGGTGGCAGGATTTGGGGGGCGGCATTTTGCCGTCCTCGGCGGAAATTCGGTGGCAGGGGGTCCTTGCGCTCCGGGTCTTCGGCGGAAATTTGGCGGCGGGTCCTTCACTTACTCCAGGACCCGCTGCCAAAGTGCCCCAAAGACGCAGAGCGGAAGGACCCCCGCTGCCGAATTTCAGAGGCGGCGCGCTGCCGCCTAGGGTGGCAAAAACCCTGGCGCCGCTCCTGCTAATCAAACTGAATACAGATAAGATCCTCACCAGTTCCAGAATGCTTCCTTTCACAGACTAATCTCCTATTAGTCTGGGTCCAGCAATCACTCACCCCGTTGGAGTTTCTTTCAGGTATCCTTGGGGGTGGAGAGGCTCTCTCTTTAGCCAGCTGAAGGCAAAATGGAGGGGTCTTCCAGGGGTTCAAATAGACTTTCTCTTGTGGGTGGAGACCCCCTCCTTACTCCTATGCAAAGTCCAGCTCCAAGATGGAGTTCTGGAGTCACCTGGACAAGTCACATGTCCATGCATGACTCACAGTCTTTACAGGCAGAAGCCATAGTCCACATGGTATCTTGTATGTCTCCAGGAAGACTTCTTATGTGGATTGGAGCATTCCAAGATGCATTGTTCTCCAAGTGTTTCCTGATTGGGTACTTAACCTTGCGAATTCCTTCCTAAAGAAGCTGACCAAATGCCTCACAAAACTTACTTAGAAATCAAGCAAGTATACAGCCAATATTCTTAACCTCAAGTACAAAATGATATATGTGTACAAATAGGATGAATAGATATAGTAGACCATAACCTTTACAGAGATATATTACATGGCACAGGCAGCACAAAACATATTCCAGTTATGTCATATTCCCATAAAACATTATGGGGTACGCGTCACAGCTGGATTCAAACTAGCTCTGGTAGGCTATGCACAGCTTTTGTTGTGTAGACATACACTGAGTCAAAAGCAACAACAGCATATTTCTTAAAGTGGAGGATTTCTCCAGTAATTTAGCATCCTGAATAAGTTTATCGTGAAACACTGAACTAGTATCATTAATATTTAGTTTGAGCACAAGAAGAGCTTTGATATTATCTATGCTCTTCTGGCTTTTCTCTTCACCCCAAACACTGTTCACGACATGGAACACTTCTTCCACTGGGCTGTTCGCTGCGGGTAAACAAAGGTAAATTCTTACCCATGTGTCAATGTAACTTCAAAAAACATGTTGTGGTTATTAAAAAGAGTTTTGATTGGTGCAATGAAAGACCGGGACATTTCAAGTGTCCTGAAAGAAGTTCTTGGGACACCACATGAAAAACTGGGACTGTCGTGGTAAAGCCAGAGAGATGGATGAGGTAATACCTTTTATTTGACGAACTTCTGTTGGTGAGAGAGACAAACTTTCAAGCCACACAGAGCTCTCTCTCTCTCTCACCAACAGAAGGTGGTCCAATAAAAGACATTACCTCACCCACCTTGTCTCTCAAACATCCTGGGACCAACACGGCTACAACTATGCTGCCTACAACACTGGTAAAGCCAGGTCATTTAATGCTCCAATGATATTGCTTTTCTCTGTGTTTCCCAGAATATACAAACTCTTCAGATACTCTCACATAGTTTATAGTTTAGGCAAGACTTCGCACAGAATGAAACATTTGTATCTTTATTTTTGGTATTTGTAGCATTAAACTTTTTAAAATGTTAATTAAAAAAATGTCAATTAAATAAACTGGCTGCAATATGTCCCCTCCCCAGCTTGTGTTCTCTTATCACTTCCCTCCAATTTTTCTTCATTCTGTATATTGTATATTTTTTATCCATAGTCATCTTCACTATTGTTTAATTATATTGCAGCTGTATCTAGGCACCTTAATCAAAGACCAGGGCCCCATTATGCTAGGCACTGTATGCATACATAAAATAAAGCTGTTCCCTGCCCAACAGAGCTTACAATCTAAGGAATGCTTTTTCAGAGTCTCTTTTCCCTTCCTCCCTTTTCCTATGTAATCATCTTTCTCCATCCCTCAGGTCCTCTTATTCTCCTATTTCCTCTTCTACACACATCTTCCCAAGCCCCTCAATATCTTGCTCCTTCATTTCATCCCCAACTCCTCAGTCTTCCCTTTTTGCCTCCATTTCCATCTTTCCACTTTCTGTCTCCCTGCTGGTCCTTAAACCCATCACTCACCCCTTGGCTTCTGCCTCTACTATCAACATTCACACTCCATTCACTGTCTGCCACTGTTATTCCTTCTCCCCACTGAAGCATGGTTGGGAGAGAAGGATTGAGTAGCTATTTCGTCTCCCTCATTCCCTGGGCCGCCGAGAGCAGGTTTGGGCCCCAGTGAAAAAAATTTTTAGGGCCCCCCAGCAAGGGCAGACCGGCTAAACAGGGCCAATGATGGGGGGGGAAGCCGGACCCCGGACCCACTTCCGGACCGCCGGGCCCCGGTAAGGCGACGAGGGGGGGGAGCTGGATTGCCAGGCCCCGGTAATTTGTACCGGCTTCCCCCCCTCTCGACAGCCCTGCTCATTCCCATTGGAGAGAGAGGATGCATTTTCCTTTCTACTTCCAAGTCAAGGGAGGAACTTGTAGGGTTTCCTGTTTCCACTTGCCTGAAGAAGGAGGCAGTGGGAATTCTTCTCTCCTGTTCCCATAGGACTGCTGTAGTTTCTTCTCTCTTTGATAGAGGTTAGAATGAGGAACTCAGAGGGGCAGAATCATTAAGGTATCTCTTTCTTTGCCATTTTCCCATCACTTGAGGACACAGAGAGTCAGGAGAGTCAGTCCTGGAAGGTTTTCAACCTAGCAACAAGTAATCTGAATGGCTGACTGAGCTGAACTAGGCCTTGGCTCAGTAGCCGTCAGGTGTCAGACTCAAGACGAGTTTGATAAGAAGAGCGAGGTGAGCCCTGATTACTTAACTCAGTTGCTCTCTGCCCTCTCCCAACAGCAACCACTACCACCAAATCTGAATAGCTCCTTCCCTTGACTGTGGGCAGATAGGGACCCAACATAACCTTTAGCATGAGAGGGGACCTCAGTGGGAGTTCTCAAGGCCTAAGGGTTCCTATAAACTGCTCCTTCTCCCAGTGTGGCTGGGCTATCCCCTGCCAGATCAGCTGTGAGGGCAGACGCACAAACAGCTATATTGTGATTCTCTGCCCTGTTTTGCCCCTGAGTGCTAGACACCTCCTATGCCAAGTCAGTGGGCAAAGATCCAACATTTGTCCTTAGGAACCTTTCCAGCCAGGGCCTGGATTCATGGATTCTGCTTTAATCCATGCCTGTCTTTTAGTTTTGCCCTTGATAAAGCATACTTTAGCAAAACGATTATTTTCATTGCAGCTGGCACGCAATTTTCCAAACACTGGGTACTGTTTGGGTTTATGCTTCAGACCACACCACTTACAGTCAACTGTCGTGCTGCTTTGTGTAACTGTCTTTTGTTATGGTTTTATTTCCTTGGGCTTCTGATACTCCTTTGTCATTATTTCCACGGCAGCACTTCCACCAACTGTTGCTGCAATGCCTGTCCTGGCACTGAAGGTTTTCATATACTGACTGTTCCATTTTGTTGGCTGTAACTAGGATCTGACACACAGGAGAGCTGGCAAGGAACAGAAACATTATTTCTTGGCGCCAGTCACATGACATAGGTCAGATTCCAAAGGTTGCTTCTCCTACTGTTTTTTATTGTCAGTGGCAGGGTGGGTGCTTGTTACTTCTGCAGTCAGGAGCATTCTACATGCCTTCAAGAAAGAGAGCCAGGGTTATGCATAGATAGGGTGACCAGATGTCCTGATTTTATAGGGACAGTCCTGATTTTCAGGGCTTTTTATTATATTGGTGCCTATTATCCCCCATCCCCGTCCTGATTTTTCACACTTGCTATCTGGTCACCCTATGCATCGATATCTTCAGTTTCTCCTCCAGGACTAGTCCTTTAGTGGTTTTAACGTACAACCTTGGGGCAGATAGTATAGCTATTGATTTGGCAGGTTGCCAGCCACTTTTTGTTTGAAATGTAATTTTCTGTCGCCCTTGCAATGGGGGAACTGTTTGGCACGTTGTCCTAGCATTTCTTGTGTTCTAGTTTCCTGACTTCTGAATTGCAGGCATTAGCTGTTATTAGCTCATCTAGGATTCTGAAAGCAATTGTGTGTGTGAAGCCTTTATGGGATCCAATCCTGAAGATATACATTAAAAACAACAACATTTAATTGGCATCACAGTAGTCAAAATCTCTTGCAGACAATTACATTTCATGCATGGTTTTAGATGCTGGATTAAAGATGAACAATAGATACTGGTACAAATACAGAGCCCAGTCATACTCCCATTGAAGTCAATGGAAGTTTTGTCATTGCCTTCAAATGAGTGCAAAGTTGGTTACGACTGGTGGGAAATGTGCCCCCTTCTGGTATATTGTCCAAGTCTCCCAGAAGGAAACACTGGGAGGGCTTTCGGATTTTATGGAGCTTTTCATTGTACTGGAAAAAACTGTTTGAACATCCACCTCTTAGAGTCTCCTAGACTTTAAGGTCAGAAGGGGCCATCATGATCCTCTAGTCTGATCTCCTGCACATTGCTGGCCACAGAATTTCACCCACCCACTCATATAATAGACCCCTACCTGTAGTGTTGTTCTGCTAATTTGTGTAATCTTTAACCAGCTGTCATTTATGTCGGCTTCCCCGCCATTTCCCTGCTTTGGCATTTACATCATAATATTTACAGAATTAGGCGTTGTGTATTTTACTGGCAAGGTCAGAAAGGGCAGTTCTGGTCTGAAGTATTTATATTTAATTAGCTTATTTTTGTGTAACTTTCCCCAAACATTTTATGGTTTTTATTGGCTCCTCTTCTTGTTCTATATGTCTTGGGGAGCTGGAAGGGAAGGTGAAAGGTCTGATGGTTTCTAAGTGTCTGTCCCAAGTCACATGTGGATTGGGGAAGATTTCCTACTTTCTTTTCTGAAAAGGATTCATGTGCTACTGAGGTGCAACGAAGTGGGGTGTGTCCAAGGGGCATAGGTATGGGGCAAGGGAGACACCCCTCCCGCAGCAATAGGTGCCTTTCCGAGGGCCCTGGCTCCAGTATCCCATGGGGGAAGCTGGTTCTGGACCAAGTGGCCCCTTTTCCTCCCGTGGTGCAGAGTATCCTCCAAGCTGGCAGGTGCCGGTGTCAGGCCTGGGCAGGGGATGCTTGGCAGGGGTTCAGTGCGGAGGGAGCTGTCGACGCTGCAGCCAGGATCAGGCAGGGGAGTGGTGGGGATGGAGCCACTAGGAGCCTGAGCCAGAGCTAGAGCTGGAGCCAGGCACTGTTTTGAGACAGGAGCTGGGTTGCCTAGACAGCTGAGCCACCCAGAGGGAGCGGGAGCTGTGCACAGGTAGGCGGGAGGCAGGGATGGGACAGCCTCTGTGCACTGGGAGTCACCCCCTTCTGCCCTGGGCCTCTCCCATCTCTCCTGTTGCTCCTACCTTCCCCCCACTACCTCCAGCTCTTTCCCTGGGACTCAGCTCCCCTAGGACTCCCCACCTTCCCAAACATCTTTTGTAGTGACCTCTGCTACTTGGCAAGTAACCTGGGCTCCCTCCCTTGGTAAATTCTGATTGTGTCCTTGTGTGCTACTGACAACCCACAATTACTAGATAAATCTCTCTCTCTCTCTCTCTCTCACACACACACACACACACACACACACACACACACACACACCCCTGGAACTATAGATCCCTAATTTTTATCTCCAAAAACACAAGCTTCTCTCACTTGAGTGTAAAGAGGACTCTCGTAGCTGCCCGTGGTGGTGGACTTTTTATCCTCCCTGTGGAGCAGCCTCTAGGCCATGACACTGGGTATAAGATTTTGTTCCATGCACTGTTCACAAACAGATCAAATTTACCAACGACATAAGCAAGCACAGCTCTACTAAGTCAGTGAAATACCTGCTTGTGCTAGCAACGAATATGTTCCTAAATCTCCATCATTTCATTTACACTCATCCTGAACTACCATAGCTCCCAGGGAATTTGGATGGGAAGGAAATATTGTGAATCCTTATAACAATGACATGACTAGATAGTGGTCTAAATATCCAATTTATGTAAATACATTGAATAGATATAAGTAATCTAGTGACGCATCAGTACACACATCAAACAAAAAATAGACAAACGGTAAAGCAAACCATATAAAAGCACTGAAGCCTATACTTCTCATACTGTATGTAATCAACAGCTACATCAAGTATGTGAGTACCGGGGGATGAACACTGTAGCACTTGGTTAACAATACAATTTATTTTATTTTTGATAGCACCTTTTATACCTGTTGCAAACCCAAACACTTTCTTGGTCTTAGATAATTTTTAGATTTTAAGGCCAAAAGGGACTATTATGATGCTCTCGTCTGACCTGTAAGTACAGAGCTAAATCATTCAAAAAATATCAGGAGAGAGAAAGAAAAGATATGTCTTCAGAGCATAGCAAGAGCCAGTCCCTGTCCCAAAGAGATTACAATCCAAATCAGAGAGTCCATGAAGTGAGGTACAGGAAGGTTCTAGAATGGATATCTCCTGTGAAGGGACAGGGAGGAGACTAATGCTAGATGAGAAAAGATATCAGGGAAAAAATAAAATAAAATAAAGAGCCCTGAGCCTAGGTAAATCAAGTACATGGAGGCTTTTAAAAATGAAGACCATTTTGAACTGGATCTTTATCTGAGGGAAAAGCCAGTGGAGTTTGGGGTGAATGGGCCTAGGAATGATGTAGTTGTAGTTCTTTGTACCTGTGTATTGGCAGAACATGGGGCACATGCAGGAGTTTGGATATCTAGGATTTGTGAGGGGAGTTTGGGGCATCGATGAGGATTTCCCCAAAGGGCAGTTGAGGCAGCAGTGAACACAGGCAGCATTTCATAAGAGAAGTAAAGCAGATTTGCAGAGACACTCCAAGAGATGTGGGAGAAGGTGAGCAGGTCTGGGTCAAGGTAGGAGATATAGGTGGCAGAGTTGAGTTTGAGGACACTTCTTGTGGTGTAGGGAGCTTTAAGAACCATGGTGATACTCTATAGCTGCTGCACTTTTACAATCTGGAATAAAAAGACCTATCACTTAGAAATCAGTTGGTTGGAGACTGACTATGTGAATGGAGCAGACTGGACGCAAATTATAAAAAACAACCCTTCACACTGTGCTGACTCAATTCGGATTGTTTTTATTTCTTGTTGTTTTGTTAAATCAAAGTTCTTTAGTTAACTGAAGACATGATTAGTCTATGTGATCAGGAGACTTAACACTCGTCTTCTCCGAGAGAAGCTCTTCAGTCTTTGAGACATTTAATGGTAGGCAATTGAGAAAAATCCACAAGTTTATTTGGTAGGAACAGGGAGATCAGAGATATTGATTATGTTATTTGATAATACTTGATATTGATTGTGTTATTCAAATCAATGAGAAATGTAACTGCACAAAAAAGTAACAGAATGCAGCTAAATAGATAACCCTCTGTCCAGTCAGTATTTCACTCATGTCTGGAAAATTAGTACCAGCTTTCATGCTTACCTGCACCCATCTCTGAACATGTCATGAAATTGAACTTAGCACAGAGGCCATTACTCTTGTGCACGTTATTTAAAGAACATTATTGGTTTCATTACTTTATCACTTTATCTGCAGTACATTCAAACTTTGTATTAAGGTGAAGAACTAGCAGCTTTATTTCTTTAGTGTTGTTTGATAGGCTAGAACCAATTAAAACTCCCAAAGTGTCCTCTGATTCTTGTCCAAAACTTGGGATGGATTCTGTGGGTGTTGTGAACTTCGCTCCATCTCAGTCAGTCACCCAGGAGGGCTTATTCTGAGCACATTACAGCCACATGTGCAATTTAAACATGCCCTTATATTTGATTCCTATAAATATGCAATTGCTACAGTAGCACAAAAGGAAAGCACTCCCCAAACTGCCCTAGAACAGAAAAGCTATTATGGAAGATTCCCAACTAGCTTCAGATGCTGGATCAAACTGACTACTTCTTCATTTTATCTAGCAACTGTTGGGTCTACCACATCCTTTGCTGCTCTCTCTGCCTTGGAATCCTGGGAAACTCCAGGAAAAGCGCAGTGGTTTCTGAACCTCAAGAGGAGGAAACTACATAGAAACAGAAAGCAAAACCACCAAATACAGCATATGTTAACAAACTGGGTCTCTGAAGGGTGGTTCTTCACAAAAACAAACATGTGAGGAGAACAGATTCCTATTTTGCCCATATTCTCTTTGGGTCTGATCCAAAGTCTATTGAAGTCAATTGAAAAGTTGAAAAATTGACTTCAGGGGGCTTTGTATAAGACCCTTACAATACCGCAAGAGAGATGTGAAATGCTGTATTTTACTAGTTGAGGGCTTGTCTCCACAGGATGTTACTGGGCAGCAAGCCAGGGTATGACTACAACGCACTAGCTTGCCACACAGTAAGGTCCTATGTGGACACTGCTCCAGTGTACTAAAAGTTCTGTAGTGCACTTTGATGTACTCCCATTTCAAACATACTAGCAACAGTCGGCAATAAGAAAAACACCCCCTAAAATTACAGCTGCCTCCTCCCATAACATAACATAGACATGCAAGGGTAACATCGCCAACCCACCACTTGAGCATTACTAAAAAGGAAATACCCATTAGATAAACCCATCTAAGGTAAAAGCATGAGGGAACGGATTGACTTTGCACTGCACCCTGGAGGTTAACAAGCTCAGATCTGTTGGACCAAAGGGGAGAAGCTATTTCCAGAGATGAGGACCCTCCTCCACTGAGAACACTTGGCCACCAAAGCCTTCATCCAGCACACACTGAAGTCAATAGTAAAGTTTGCATTGACTTTCATTGAGTAGAATCAGGCATCAAATCCCAGCCTCTGGAGGTTCAAAACCTATTAACATTTACACAGAGCCAGCTGGAAAGGCTGTTTACCCCTTAATCTTTAACAAGTGGCTCAGCAAAGTGAAGCTGGAATGTACATTTGCAAGGGAAGCCACAGATGAGACAAGAATACTAACATGCTTCACTTGAACACAGCTGGTGTTCTTAGACTTCACTGAATCCATAGTAATCTTATCCTCATGAATGGAGGTGATGCTTATCCAAACAAATTCCTCTTTGTCACTTCCTACAAACCCTTCTTCCTCATCTTGTTTACTTTTTCGTATATGTAGTTAAGTTTTTATTTACTTGTATGAGTTGTTTACAGCTATATTATTAAAGGTGGTCAACTTTTTGTTTTTAACAAAAAATGGCTTTTTTTGACCAAACAAAAATTTGTGTTTTGGTCAAATGTTTCTGTTTTTTGGAAGAAAACCTAACATTTTTCAGTAAAAATTTTGTTTTTATTATAAAAAAAATGAAATTTTTTCACAGGATACTCCCCTTTCCCCCAAAAATCCCTAAAGAGAGGAGAGAGATTTCTTGATCTGTTCTCTATATTATACAGTTGTCTCAATACATGCTTTGTCCACTCTATCACAATACAAGCAATGTCAATTAAAAAAAACCCCAAACTATGAGATTTTTAGAAAATAAATAAGAGAGGCACAGGAGAACTCAGAGGGGAGAGACATGCAAAGACAAATCAAGAAAATTTCGGAGAAACTACCAAGTGGTGAGACAATTTCAGGCAGGCCATCATGTAGAGTTGACTTTATTCCCATTAAACAACAAATGGAGATAGGACAATTTTACTCTAGCTGAGGATCTGCCCCCTAATTCCTCCTCTACCCCATTTTGGTTCAAATTGCTTCTTTAGTCAGAAAGGGATTTTTTTTTTTAAAGATAAGGTCTTGTCTACTCTGGCAGACTGTTTTAGCAACTGGAACTAGAACGAGTAGAACTAGCGAAGTTATGATATTGTAAGAGATTGAAAAGTGAATAACTGAGAAGTGTGAGTAACTGAGTAATTAACTGTGAGAGATTTTTTTGTCCGTTTATTTAACTCTAATGCATAAGAATACAGGGGGAAAAGGATGTCTTTGTTAAAAAAGTGGACACTGCCATCTCTTCAATTGAGAGTGAGACCTCATGATACACATCTGAGACCTACCTGTCCTCCAGCAAAACTAAAAAGGATAGATTTAACATTCCTGACTTTTCTTAAGATATTAAATAAGCAGGGGAAAACAAACTAAAAATCTATCATCGAGGCCTTCTTATACATCCGGGGTCAGCAACCTTTCAGAAGTGGTGTGCCGAGTCTTCATTTATTCACTCTAATTTAAGTTTTCGCGTACCAGTAATACATTTTAACATTTTTAGGTCTCTTTCTATAAGTCTATAATATATAACTAAACTATTGTTGTATGTAAAGTAAATAAGGTTTTAAATGTTTAAGAAGCTCCATTTAAAATTAAATTAAAATGCAGAGTCCCCTGGACCGGTGGCCACGACCCAGGCAGTGTGAGTGCCACTGAAAATCAGCTCATGTGCCGCTTTCGGCACGCATGTCATAGGTTGCCTACCCCTGTTATATATCATAAAAATGCAAAAGGGGGTACAAATCCAACTTTTTAACAATCCTTTGCAGGTCACCTTTAATATGGAAAATGGAGGGTGCATACTGGGACCTGTAGCCTCCGTGGACTGATATAATTAATTATATTGTCTACTTTGTCCCCAGACCAATCTCCAGCACTATAGTATTTTTTTTTTTAATTAATGATGTGTCCTGCAGCAGTAGGAGTTGAAGCCATGGGAGGCGATGGCTTTAAGTAATGGTAGCAACCCCTTAAAGTTAAGGAAACTGCTTCCATTACTTTGGAATGTGTGTGTTAGTGTGAATTAACAAACACTCAAATGTTTTCCCTGCATAATTTTAATCACACAATGAAATTGGTCATTGATACTCTTGTCAAACACTTGTTTTATTGGAAATTTTAATCTGTTAGTTGCAGCTCAAAAGCCAACTGTTCACTCAGCTCCACAGACAGAGTCAGTGCTCAAATGAATTCTATTATTGCCTTAAAGGTATAGTTACACAACACATGTCCCTTATCTAAACAGCGGTTAGGATCCAAAACAAGAAGCAGTTGCCTATGTGTGTGTCAGAGCCTCATCCTGAGGCTGACTGACCACAACAGAAAGAATTTTAAAAGTTTTCCATTGCTGTGAAGGAAGGTTTCTTAGCCCTGGTCTACAATACAAAGTTATGTCGGTATAACTACATCGCTGAGGGGTGTGGAAAATCCATGCAAAAACCTTAGTTCTATTTACCAACCAGCTCCCGGTCTAGACAGCACTATGTCAATGAGAGGGCTTCTCCCATAGACATAGCTACTGCCTCTCGGGAAGGTGGAGTACCTATTCTGATAGGAGAAGCTCTTCTGTTGGTGTAGGTAGTGTCTTCACTAAGTATTGCTGCAGCACTGTTAAAGTAGACAAGCCCTTAGTTTCCATTATAGCATCTGCAAAGTCATAGCTTAACTGTTCTGGGTGGTGAACAACCTGGTTGATCCCTTTTTGTTTGCACTTAGTGGATGAGCTGAGTACTTCTCACTGTGAGGCATTTTAAACTGTGCTGCAGATAAGCTTACTCACAGATAAAGACAGAGCTGTCTGCCTCCAGCATAGCAGAGCTGTGTCTGAACTCTGGAGGGCATAAATGCAAAGTTTGCTCTGCTTGAGTTTTAGCAGGTGTCACCCAATGAGGTTCTGAGGCACGTGTGGACCACAGATCCATCTTACTCCCTGCTGCTGAAGGCCAGTGAGAAAGTGGCGGGGCCATTATTGGGTTTGATTTGCAAGGCCTCCCTAAGAGAAAAGATGCCAGCTTTTCTTTAAAAACCAACTGTTAGCTACTTGTTCAAGAAACCATCTCCTAATGCTCACATTCTCTCCACGTTCTTTCTTTACGAAAAACTATCAAGAAGGTTGTGGCAAGGCAATTCCAGCAACATCTGTAGTGCTAGGGGCTTTTTATCCCAATCAGTTTGATTTTAGTCTTGGATACAGCCTGGAGACTGTGCAGGCTGATGATCTTCTCCAGGTGTCTGTGTTGATTCTTTCAGATTTGTCAGTTGCTTTTGGAAACTCTTGGCCAGAAGGTAGCACTAACACTCCTTCAGGCCAAGAATGGATGGATGGAGTCCACTCTTTTCTTTCTGAGAGATCCCAGGGGATAGTATTGGGCAACAGCTTTCTTGCTTCGAGGTTGCTCTTGTGTGGGGTTTGGCAGAATTCCTTTTCGTTCCACCTTCCTATTCAATGTGTTTAAGGGGGCCTTGGGAGAGTTAATGAGGAGGTATCTGGATTATTGTACCGTCATTATGCACGACACTAATCTGTATCTCATCCAACCAGTCCAGTACAGTGGAGTGACTTACCTAGTGTCTGGTAGAGATCGAGGCATATACATAAATGATTTGTCTGAGATAAAGAGGAAGGTAACCTTTATCAGGGTAAGTGAAACAGTTGGACAAATAGCAGAGATTATAACAGTGCTTCTTTTTGAGGCCCGTGATTGCTATTTTAAATTCAAATTCATAGCCTGAGAGGTTTTATTGTCTCCCCAGCAGCTCTTGGATGTCTAATTGATAGTGGTTGCTTCTTACAATTCTACAAGTCAGAAAGCTGTGACTTTTTTTCTTTTGAAGGTGGCTTTCCCATGGCTAACTATGCCTTAGTCAACTCCACATTGGAATGCTGCAGTGTGCTTTACTTGGGATTACATCGATCCCATCTGGAAATAGCAGTTAGTACAGAATTCAGCAGCCCTCTTGTTAAGTGATACTTCTCCTACATGACTGTCTCCACACAACTTCACTCCAGGAGTCTGCCAGCAGGTTTTAACCATGATTTCTGAACCAGTAGGGCACACTTTGTCCTGGCGTGCATTGATCATTCAACTGTGTTGAGTGCCGATTCATCTGAACTCACTGCTGACACACATTGTAAATGAGGCCATGGTGGTAGGATTGCCGTAAGATTTTATCAGCATGTGTTTGGGAAGTCCTATGTAAGAAGGATATTGCCAAATATTTGAAAATTGACATCAGCTGTAACTTACCCTTAGCAGTTGGCAAATCATGTCTTCTTCCATACTGATTTTTCTTCCATTTGTCAACCATTGATTTATTTTCCCATGTGTTTTGAGGAGAACTGAAATTAGCATTGCCTTTCTTATCTAAGAATAACTTCAATTTACTGTACATGGTGCCTTTTTATGCCAAAACATCTTTGGGCACTAGTAACATAAATCGATGTCAGCACAGCTCTTGAATAATTAAGCAGTGTAGTCAAACCTCGTTTATCGAAAAACATAGTGGACTTGAAAGTAATTTGGATAAACAGGGTTTTGGATAACCAGGAGACATTTCAATGTACTTAATGTATCGATGTCTTTGATACCTGTTAGGGGATGCAACTCATTTCCAATCAGCAACTGTTGAAATAAACAAGGTTTGGTTAAAATGACCTTGTACAGGGCATTTCCCTAGTCTAGGAAGCTTTTTGGACAGGGACTGTCATTTTCTTGCCATTTGTGCAATGAGACCCTGAGCTGGTTGGCCTGTAGGCACTACCACAATACAAACGTTAAATTGTAATGATGATAAATGACAAGACTGGGTTTGAAGGCCTGATGCTGTGTAAAAGTGAGGAGGAAATTATAGAGGTATAGGGCTAAATTTTGCCCACTGCTCGATTTGTGCAACCTCACTGAAGCCAGCAGGCAAGTCTGAGTGCACATTTGGCCCCTAGATTCTTTACATTTTGTTTTTAGCGGATGATGTTTGGTATAGAGAGAGAACTTCTAGAAAATAAGGACCTGATCCTACACCACTGAAATTACTGGGAGTTTTGCCATTGACTTTAATGGGACTAGGATCAGGCACTCAATGCTCTGTACATGAGCCAATCAGATAACTTGAATCACCTCTCAGTATTTCATTTGGTTTATACTATTGTTTTAGAGTCACTGCACAACCAGCAAGCAAGCATAAAAACACTGGGTCTGATTCTCAGGTCTGTTAGGGCAGCTTTGCTCCTGTCTCCTGGTGCAAGGCTGCTCTAGAGTTGGCAGATACAGTGAATGGAAGATTCCCTTATGTAGGGGAATCCTCTTCCATGGAGTAGACCTACCAAAGTGGCTCGTACATACTTCTCCCGATAAGTCCCTGGCATAGGGGGCATGGCTAGGGAAAAGTGGGTGTGGCTGGGCTATTCTTATGCCCCACGGATCCCCAGCTGCCAGATACCCCTCATTGACAGTTGGTGTAGTTTAGTGTAGCCCTGAGTCTGTTCTAGACTATACTGAGAGCCAAACTGAGACAGAATGGTCCCCACAGTCAGGAGGCATAAACAGCTACTTTGGAACCTTCTCCCCTGCAGCAAAATAGTGGCTATTATTTTTTTTTAATCTCAGCAGTATAGTAGGAGAATTAAAACATAATAGACATTTAGAAACTTCTCACTTTCCCCAACTATCTGCAACAGTTTCAAGATAATTAATTTTTTTTAAAATCACTTTGAACAGAAGACTACTTTTAAAAGACTTATGCTTGTATCTTAGCACAAATACTCTCTCTATATCTGCTTTGTATCGTTAGTTATGCAAAGGCAAAGAAACTACACTTACACTGTAATTTTATTTGGCAAGGTAAGCCACAAAAGATATGCTGTGTCATGCCTTTTTATGAGTACGCAAGAATTGCCAAAGAAGTCTAAATGAGATGATCGTTGTTAGGAAAAGAGGAAATAACCCTGGTCAGTTATACAACATTGAGGCTTGTAACCACTTGTGGTGGAAGTTTCAGGACCGGTTTAACTCTAATTTAAAATTATTTTCTTAGTAGCTGACAGCAGCGTCCAAAGTGGTCTTTATGTTACTCCATCACCGCCTAATCCCTGTTGATTCGCTTTACATTCCCCACTAAACTGTGGCCTGGTAGTTACAGTAGTTGCCACATGAACAGGAATTGTTTGATTCTCTTGACCTATCCTATACTGTAAGGCAGTTGTGAATTTAGGGAGGTGACAAGGGGGAAGACACTTCTAGCAGAAAAAAATTCTCCTTGAAATTTATTGTGGACACACTTGCTATAGTGACAGCTATTTTTAACTAAGTGTAAAGCAGCCAGTCGCATGCTAGTTTGTCCATATGCAAAGAACAAAACCCACATTTCTCAGTCTAGATGACTTTGTTTCAGATTATGGAATGACAGCCCAAAAAAGAACAAATAATGGGTGAAACCAGGCTCCCAAAAGTCAATGGCAAAACTCCCATTGACTTCAGTGGGCTCAGGATTTCAGCCATTGTTTCCATGAGTACGTCAACACTGTGTGTTACTCGGTCAGTAACATTCTGCATCTGACCTGAAAGACCCCAAGTGGCAGATACCTCAAAGCTGCTCCTGCAACTGGCTGGTACAGACTCCTCTACATTTAAAGGTTCAGCACACAAGAAAAAGAATGACACCATCTCCTTTCAGTTACATAGCTCCACATACCACCCCATGCACTCCATTCTGACAACAAGCCAGTGGCAAACCTCAGAGGATGGAGTTCTATAAATATACCTTGGGGCAACTTCTTCTCTACTGCTACTTCATTGATTTCCATGGGGTTACACAAGGAATGATTTTGGTTCCTCAAGAAGTTGGAAATGTGGACATGAAAATTATTATTCAGTTTATAAAAGTGCACTCATTACAAAATCCTCTGGTTGTTTGTGCAACTTCTTAAAACCAACACACTCCACATCCCAATTTTAACAGAAAAAAAATAGACTCCACCCCAAAATTTAAAACCTGGTAGAACCCGTGCCCCTTGTTCTCATTGTTCAGAAATACACTTGAGAAAACAGGCCATTCACTGCTCCCTGAAGGTCTGGCTTTTTAAGGGGAAGCTAATACCAGACTCAAGGGCCTTCTACTGATATGTGTTTCCATCCTCCCACCAGCTTCTGGATGTTAATAGCTGGGGACTGTAGGTCAAATGTAATGGCTGATCTCAATTGTCATGGCAGAACATAGAAGATAGGTGGCCCTCCATGTAGCTCTGCCTCAAGCTATATAGGATATTAGCCCCTGATCCAGCAAAGCACAAAGTGCTTGCTTAAAATCCTAGTGACTTCAGTGGGACAGAAGCATATATTTAAGTATTTTGCTGAATGAGGTCTTTAAAGAGGTAAGACTTGATCTACAGCAAACAACTTGAACTGAACCCAGAAGTGAGTACAGTCTTTGAAACATTGGTGTAATGTGCTTTCTATGACCAGCAACGCTGGCAGATGAACCACCACATTCTGGGCAGTGTACATCCAGTGGGGTGATAGTGAATGAGGAAGAGTTATATGGTAGTGGGAACTATCTGGGTCCCTTTATTAGACAGTTCCACATTTGCTAACTTTTGTGAGGGATTCTTTTAATGGTGCAAAATATATGTAAAGAAAGTTGTGTTTTGGGGGTGTTAAGGCTGAAAGTGTGTTTCCGTGGATTTCAGCTACCTCTTGTTTAACAAAGTTTTCTGTATGGAAATAGAAAGATCCTGCTTCTGTTCCCATTAACAGATCAATGGCAAAACTCCCACTGGCTTCAATGGAAACAAGACTGAACCCTAAATCAGGCCTAAGATAAAGGGTCAGCAATGGGAAGATGGTTATTATTCATCTATGATCAAATGCTATCTTAGACACAAAGAGGGAATTTTTATGAGCTGGGAAAACACTGAAAAGGAACTTGAATTACTTTTGTCTCATGTCAATTCAATCCACAGGACAATTAACATTTTCATACCTCACTGTTCTAAGGGAATGCACTTCCTGGGTGTAAGAATTCAAAGAATTGATAACCAGTTTCATACAAATGCCTATGGAAAGGACAAGAAGACCTTTAAAAAACACAATATCAGGTTTCATCACATACCCTGAAGGACAGCCTCCCACATAGACACATTCTGAGGAGTCAAAGTCTTGTTGAAGATAATGATACTTCTAAAAGTAGAAATGCAGAAAGTGATGGAGTGGTTTGTAAGTAGGGGCTGTGACAAGGAGAGCATTACAGCATCAATACATTAGGAATAAAAGAGAGTTTTTTTTCAAAGACACAAGCTAAACCTCTGTCCCATTTAGCACTGCTTTCAACCCAGCTCATAGACAGATATCTAAAGTGATGCAGTGACACTAACCATGTCCTTTCAACTGATGAAATATGGAAAGACACTCTTTAACTGTCTCCTCTTATAACTCGTAAGAGGTAAAAATCTACGCTAAGTGGGTCTTCTGACCCATTCTCATTTGCCGGGAGAGAGAAAAGCACACTTGCTATTTCTAGCTCCAAAGGGTAACTTTATGGGAACTGTACCATTGTATTAAATATACAACAAAAAAGGGGATGGTTTCCATCAGCCACATTCTAGCAAAAAAAGAGACAAGAAAAAGAAATTAGAGACTTTGTGCTCTGCAGAATCAAATGCCCTTGTGGTTTATTGTATATTAGAGAAAGAACCTGAACCATAAAAACCCATTTCCAGTTTGAAATTCTTCTGCACTGAAAAGGTAAAAGGACCAAAATGAGAAAAAGACAGACACAAAACTTTCAAAACAAAGAACCCCTTTGTAGATTTTTAGCCTACAGAATGCTGCTTCCAGAGGCAGGAGCAGGTAAAGTTCATCAGCACGTTCACCACCCCAGATAAAGCTTTGCTCTAGGAGCCAGGGTTTAGTCATCTGACCCAGGTTCCCTAGCAGAATCCCCAAGGAGCTGGCTGTCTGCTTCTTCCGCTATAGCACACAACCAGTTCACTGAAGGTGAATTAACTTGCAAGTTTCTCTGCTTCAGTACCAATCAATGATGTTATGTAAGAGAAGCCAAATCTCTCCCTCCCCTCCCCACCTCTTACTGCCCTACACCATTCTGAGCAGCATAGGTCTGTGGGGAGGAAAGA
Source organism: Trachemys scripta elegans (assembly GCF_013100865.1). Lineage (NCBI taxonomy): Eukaryota > Metazoa > Chordata > Testudines > Emydidae > Trachemys > Trachemys scripta. Next base: position 74,680,836 of record NC_048300.1, read on the forward strand.
AATCCTCTGTGGAATGACAGCAGCATTACTCTACAGCTTCTAAGAGCACCTGATGCTGTATCCTCTCCATGGCAAGCAATGGCTGCTGGAACTCCTTAGTGACAGGTCATCTAGCTCTGCCTGTTCCTTTTCCAGACTGCCCCCCGGGGGGCTGGAACAATTTCTTTGGGGGGGGGGGGGGTGCTGAGAGCCATTGAACCAAACTGTATGCCCTGGATATGATGGAAACCACAGCCCCAGTAACCCCACTCTGCCCTCCCCTCCCACCTGCCCAGCTCTATGCCGTGCCATCTGCTCCCTCTGCCTGGGCCCTGCACCTGCCGTTAGAGCCGGCACCACTGCTCCCGCCAAAGCCAGGACTGCTGTTGCAGGAGTCAGAGCACATCAGTGCTGCTGCCACCAGAGCTAGAGTCAGAGCCGCTAGGAAGAGCAGCACCCCAGGTCCAGCTGCCCGCATTTGAATTTGCCCAGGCAATGGGAGGGGAGGAGGGGCCTCCGACCAACATGGAGCGTCAGCCATTGGTGGTCCCACTAACCGGAATTCATGGCAGAGTCCCCATTGTGGAGGCCCTGTGGAAATTGAAATGTGAGCAGTGGGGAGCAGCACATTGCTCTTCCTAGACGCTCCAGCAGGCCGCAGAAAATGGCAGCAGCCTGCGCCAGGGATGTGTTGTGCGGCCGAGCAGCCCTGAGCCGGGGCCCTTCAAGTGCATGGGCCCCTCAGCAACTGCACCAGCTACTCCTCTGCCACTGCCACCTGCCCTCCTCACGCAATTCCGGGCCCTCGCCCTCACAAGTAGCTGAGTCAGTTACCAGGCAAGGGGCCCCCTCGCTGCCTCAGAGCTGATGCAGTCGCATGGGTTGCATGTGTCTAACGCAGCCCCTGGCCATCAGCCCCCATTTTTATAGGTGTGTCACTGCCAGGGGACCCACCCCCATCTGTCCTGCAATGCTATGCCTTTGCAAAATGCTACAGCACTGAGCCTGCCCAGCAATGTGGTAGCAGTAGATGCTTCCTACCCATCATGCAGGGGTCACAGCCACTGGACATGCTCCTGTGCTGAAGGGGCTGCTGTTGGGAAATGTAGTTTGTTCCCATAGACTCCATATCCTCCTCTTGCTGTGGGACACTGAGTGGTATGCTTCTGCCAGCTTCCAGCCTCTCCCCAGCCCCACAGCACTCTTCCCAGCCAGCCCCACTCTAGTTCTACCTCTCTCTGATAGATTCTGCACAGAAAATCAACTTTTTTTTTTAAGGATTACCCCCATAACAAAAAGAAAAATGAAGCAGCACAAAAATACACTTTATTTAGACCTATATACTGTACTTCCAACTTAGATATTCTCATATGGGAAGATGTTTGAAAATGAAAACCCTAAATACAAATACATGTCTGATTTTACAAAAGAAAAATAATATTTTGTTATTACAAACTGCCTCCAAAGATCCTAAGCAGCAGAAACTATCATTTTGTAAACTTCCTGATTAACTCCTGCAGTCTGAAGTAGAAAGTCAAGAACTGCCTCTCAATTCAGCAAGCATGAATCTGTCATTGTGTCAAGGTTTAAATCAGGAAAACGATTTGTGCAGTACCACTGAAGTTGCACCTGTAGTCATGGCTGATGATATTTCCAGAGAAAGTTTGCTTGAAACTAGCACAAATGAATGAGCTACAAACCAACCACAGGTGATCTTAAAACCAAAAAAAATTTGAAAGGAGCAAAACAAAAAGCCCTGTAGATGAGCAGGTCCACAATGAAACAAATCAAAGCAGTGTTCCTGATGAAATAGGTTTGAAGCACCCATCTAATAAAAGTCACTTTCAAGATTCCGTTTTATCAGTTGAGCAATTGAATATAGATTGGTCCTTTCCAGCCCACTGAAAGCGATATGCCAAAACGACAGTTTCCTTTTTTACCTACAAGCCATCATTTTTCATCTTCATTTTACAGAATGACAATAGCATTGCATGAAGATCTGCATGTCAAGTGGCCAGCATACTCGTATCTTTTAAATTTAACACATGGCCACGTTTGTTGGTTGTTTGGAAATAAAGAAACTTGAAAACCAACATGGTTAACTGGGAGTGGAAGAATATGCTAAAGTCAATGTCTGTTCATGGGAGGAGCAAACAATGTGTAGTCATGTGGCAATTCTACAGTTTGAAGGGTCATAGTATCAATGTTTGTTTTAATAGAGAAGCATCTGAAAATATAAAAAAAATTGTAAGTACTAAAAATATTACTTGACACAGTCAAAACTTTAGCTAATTTATGTCCCTTCCATGGCCACTGTCAAGTGCTGGAGAGCAAGAATTGTGGTATTTACTTGAGCATCATTAAGCTACTTGCCAGACATAATATAACTTTTGCCCATCATATTAGTGACACCAAGATAATCAAATACTTGAGCAAGACAATTACTGATGAACTTATAAACCTTTTAGCATCAGAAACCAGGAGGCACATACCTAATAGCTGCAAAGAAGCTACGGTTTTATTGTCATTGCCGATGCAACCACAGATATTAGCCATACTGATCAAATAATTATTTTGCTTCTCTTTGTTAATACTGATCATATCAAAGGAAAAGTAGATACAACAGAGAATTTTGTAAGTTTTGTGGCAGTATGAGGTAGATGCTGCATCCTTGTGTGCATAGGTGCCGACTCCGTGGGTGCACCAGGGCTGGAGCACTCACCGGAAAAAAATGGTGGGTGCCCACTGGCAGCACCCCCTATCAGAACTTCCCTCTCCCCCCAGAGCCTCCTGCCCGCTGGTGCCTCTCCCTCCCTCCCAGCGCCAATCACCTGCAGTGAATCAGCTATTTCATGTCGTCAGCAGGCAAGAGGGGGGGGGAAGAAGCGAGGGTGCGGTGCACTCGGGGGAGGGTCATAACTGGGTGGGGAAGGGGTGGGACAGGAAGAGGCAGGGCAGGGTGGGGCCTTGGAGGAAGGGGTGGAGTGGGGGCGGGGCTTCGGCAGAGCCAGGGGGGAGCATCCCCTGGCAGATTAGAAATTCGGTGTCTATGCTTGTGTGGCCAGGTAACTGATGTTTTATTCTGCAAGTATAGACTAGACCCCAAATATATGTCTGGACAGGTATATGATAGGGCCAGTGTTATGGCTGGAATTTGTGAAGGATTGCAAGCAAAAAATGACAGAATATCTTTCAGGCAAAGGAGGCAAAATGTATGCACATTACATCTATTGCACAGCTCATCAAATTAACCTAGTTCTGGTCCATGATGCTGAAGATAAGACCAGTCCAGAACTGAAAGTTTTCGTCTCAATTTTGTAGGAAATATCTATATATTTCACAGACTAACCATAGATGAGAAAAAACTAATTATTAAATCTAAAAATAATATTTATCTTCAGACTCTGGCTCAAAAGAATACAGTTTTGCAAATGGGAGAGGAATTTGATGATGCGCTTCAGGCCCCTGAAGAAGTTGACAGGATTGAGGCAGCAGATGAAATTGAACATGTTTCTGAAGAACGAAGGAGACCTTTACATCTGAAGGCATTCTGCAAGACTAGATAGGACGCTCAAATGAAAGCCACTGAGGCAATGATAGTAAATTTTCAGCGTATAATTGAATGCCTAGAAGATGAAACTGTCGCTGCACGCAGGAATAGTAAGGACATACGTCAGGCAAAAAGCAACCTGTCTCTGATGGATTGGCTGTCTACCTAAATCTGTTATGGTGGCATAGGAATTTAGTTATCATGGCTGAAGCCTCTGGAATACTTCCATCAAATAAAATCGACCTGTTCCAAGTCCTCCAGACATTTGACAGCAAAGTGAACAAGCTCAGCAAACTCAGTTCTGAAGAAAAGTATGAGGAAATTGTAAAAGAATCTCAGAACAGGTGGGAAACTATGAGTTTTGAAAATGCAAACTATCCAAGCCACAGGAAGAGATGTGTATGCCACATGGATGATGAATTTGTACATGATTCTGTATTAGATGCAAAGGATAACCATCAAAGGAAATATTTTGAGGTCTTAGGCAATATGGTAGGGGAACTAAAATCTTGGTATGAGGGATTTCAAGATGTAGCTACTCTATTTGTTTTCCTCCATCCCAGCCAACTTCAAAATATAATGCTAGAAGAGTCAAAGGAGGAAGTTCTTAAACTCAGGGGAAAATACTCATATTTTTCTTTAGACTTGGTTCATGAGCTCTTGTCTTTCAAGATGTGTTATTTTACCAAGGACACAGAGGTGTTCATTTTGTCATGTGGAGTCCAGAGATACCTGAATTTCATAATGTCAAGTTCTCTTGATGATGTTTTACCAGAAATGGAAATGTTGTGTTGACTCTCTCTCACCATACCAATTGGATGGCTAGTGCTGAATGTGCAATGAGCACATTAACTAACACATGTCAAAAAACTGCATGTGTTCAACGCGAGCTCAGACATGGCTGGGTGACCTTACTCTCCTTGCAATTAAGAAAGACGAGATAGCAAGGTTGGAGCTCGACGGCATCACAGAACAAATTGCCAAAATTGACAAATGTTGCTGTGGTGCAAGGGTCCAATTATTGGAATACACAAACCAACACAATTTGGGTGAGATTCCACTTCTGTTGAGGCCAGTACTTTTAATTTTTTTAAAAAGCTGTTTATGTTTTAAAAAGCCTAAGGTGATATTAGAGAGACAAGGCAGGTGAGGTAATATCTTTTATTGGACCAACTTCTGTTGGCGAGAGAGACAAGCTTTCGAGCTCACACACAGATCTTCTTCAGGTCTAAGGCCTGTGTCACAGAGTCACGGGGCGATGGCTCTGGAACTACTCTCTACAAAACCAGTGAGGACTTGGGGAAGCATGCCTCCTCTCTCTGAGCATACTGTCTCCAGGGCAAGAAGCTTACACAGTTAATGGCAATTGCGATAAATTACAACATGGTTTTACGAAGGGCAGATCGTGCCAAACGAATCTGATCTCCTTCTTTGAGAAAGTAACGGACTTATTAGATAAGGGAAATGCGGTGGACCTAATATACCTGGATTTCAGTAAAGCGTTTGATACTACAAAAACAACAAAGAGTCTGGTGGCACCTTAAAGACTAACAGATTTATTTGGGCATAAGCTTTCGTGAGTAAAAACCTCACTTCTTCGGATGCAATTTGATACTGTACCCCATGAGGAATTATTGGTTAAACTGGAAAACATGGGGATTGATATGAAAATCCAGAGGTGGATAAGGAATTGGTTAATGGGGAGAATGCAGCGGGTCGTATTAAAGGGGGAACTGTCGGGTTGGAGGGAGGTTACTAGTGGAGTGCCTCAAGGTTCGGTTTTGGGACCCATTTTATTTAATCTATTTATAACTGACCTCGGAACTGATTGCAAGAGTGGGCTGATAAAGTTTGCGGATGATACGAAGGTGGGAGGAGTTGCAAATTCGGAAGAGGATAGGGATATTCTGCAGGGTGACTTGAATGAGCTTGTGAATTGGAGTATCAGAAATAGGATGAAATTTAATAGTGAAAAGTGCAAGGTGATGCACTTGGGGATGACTAATAACAATTTTAGTTACAAGATGGGGACGCATTGGTTAGAAGTAACGGAAGAGGAGAAGGACCTAGGGGTCCTTGTGGACCGCAGGATGACTATGAGTCGACAATGTGACGTGGCGGTGAAAAAAGCCAATGCGGTCTTGGGATGCATTAGGCGAGGTATATCTAGTAGGGATAAGGAGGTCCTGCTTCTGTTGTATAAGGCGCTGGTGAGACCTCATTTGGAGTACTGTGTGCAGTTCTGGTCTCCCATGTTTAAAAAAGATGAACTCAAACTGGAACGGGTGCAGAGAAGGGCCACTAGGATGATCAGAGGAATGGAAAACCTGTCGTATGAAAAGAGACTAGAGGAGCTCGGGTTGTTTAGTCTGACAAAGCGAAGGCTGAGGGGGGATATGATTGCTATCTTTAAATATATCAGAGGGATAAATACAAGGGAGGGAGAGGAATTATTCCAGCTTAGTACTAATGTGGACACGAGAACGAATGGATATAAACTGGCCGTGGGGAAGTTCAGGCTTGAAATTAGACGAAGGTTTCTGACCGTCAGAGGGGTGAAATATTGGAACGGCCTTCCGAGGGAAACGGTGGGAGCGACGGACCTGTCGGGTTTTAAGATTAAGTTAGATAAGTTTATGGAGGGAATGGTGTAATGGTAAAACATAGTAGCCGAGGAAAACCAAGCGATGGTATGTAAATAGTATAATGGCCAACAAGGGTCAGGCTAGAGACTCTTGCCTACATGCTCGGGGTCTTACTGATCGCCATATTTGGGGTCGGGAAGGAATTTTCCTCCAGGGTAGATTGGCAGAGGCCCTGGAGGTTTTTCGCCTTCCTCCGCAGCATGGGGCAGGGATCACTAGCAGAAGGGTCTCTGCCAATTGAAGTCACTAAAACACAGGATTGGGGACTTCAACAGCAGAGTCCAGGGAAGGGTCTTGTGGCCTGCAGCATGCAGGGGGTCAGACCAGATGATCATAATGGTCCCTTCTGACCTTAAAGTCTATGACTCTATGACTCTATGACATGACCATTAGGCCCTATGCTGCATGTTTGCTGGCCAGGCTCTGACCCTTAAATCTCCCCCTGATCAAATGGAATATCAGCTATAATATTTAAAAAATCCCTACCCTAATCTACAGTTACAGTTGACTCAACATAAGATTCTCCTAAAGATGCACTGGCATAAAAGAGGAATATTAAATGTTGGTGGCATAGGTAAGCTCTGGGTTCATTGATATTCATGCTCTGGGACTGCGCTAAGGTGAAGGATGTTTGGAGAGATGTGTGGGACAGAATACATTTTAATTGTGGATATTCCTTTTATAGGGTTACCATATTTAAAAATTAAAAAAAGAGGACACTCCACGGGGCCCTGGCCCTGCTCCTTCCCGCCCCAACTCTGCCCCTTCCCCAAAGTCCCCGCCCCAACTCCGCCCCCTCCCCTGAGCGCCCCGCATTCCTCCTCCTCCCTCCCAGCCATGCGAAACAGCTGCCCGAGCGCTACCGGCTTCACGGTTTGCCAGGCAGCCCCCAGACCTCCAGACCCTGCACCCCCGTCCGGGCACTTCTCCAGTGCAGCCGGAGCCCGCGAGGGGAAGTGCCCGGCTGGGGGCGCAGGGTCTGGAGGTCTGGGGGCTGCCCGGCAAACCGTGACGCCGGTAGCGCTTGGGTAGCTCGACTGTTCAGCTACACAAAGCTGAGGTGTCTGGGGGGAGCAGCAGCAGCTGCCGCCGCAGGGGAATCCGCCTGCAGCTCGCAGCTTGCCAGAGCAGCTCTAAGGTAAGCAGGGGACTAGTATTTTCCCGGACATGTTCGGCTTTTTGGCAATTCCCCCCGGACGGGGATTTGAGGACCAAAAAGCCGGACATGTCGAGAAAATCCGGACATATGGTAACCCTACCTTTTAACACTTGGAACTTTCAAACTAGCACTGATGAAGGTGAAATTAGGCTTTACAAATTCTTGGGGACTCTGTTTCCTTTTGAGCTGCCCTTGTAACCAAAGAGCTTATCTTGCACAGATGGAAATTTTGTTACTCTCTCAAGCTCAGAGACTGGTCAAATACGTCATCAGAAATGACAGCTCTTGAATATTCTGTTCTAACTCAGAACTCTTCTTCAAGCTCGAAAGCTTGTCTCTTTCACCGACAGAAGTTGGTCCAATAAAAGATAATACTTCCTCTTAGTTTGATTTAAACCAGGCTTATTTGAATCAACATAAATAAGCTAAAGTAACACTGGTTTAAACGGTTTCAATATCTTGCACAG